>NW_005803771.1:0-189 GCF_000240725.1 Microchloropsis gaditana
CGGTTCCCCTGCATGTCCCTCGCACTGTCTTGTTTGTCGTCAAGTGCCGGGTCCCCCCCCATACACCCAACTTTCGTGGAGGAGGTGGTGGATGCGATGGAATACTGCGCCTATGTGCATGATACGGAGTTGGTGGTAGTCGCCCATTCCCTGAGCAGCCGTTACAAGATGGCAATCCATTTCCTCCGC
>NW_005803771.1:3941-4624 GCF_000240725.1 Microchloropsis gaditana
GGTCACGTATAGGTATGCGAGCCTTATCGCTGGCCCATGGGTACTAAGGGTGTCCTATTAGTGTCCTGTATCGGTTGCTGGAGGCGCTCATACACAAGTATCTATGATTGGTGTGCCCAAACGTTCTTCCAAGCCGTATTGTTGTAGTCATCTTGAGAGTAGCTTTTTGAAATATCTAAAACCGTATCCCATGCTTTGCTGACGGCCATGATGACAACGATTCTAAAACGTACGACCGCATGGGCCCCGCTTGATCATACAAAGCATATGAAGGACATCCTTTTCGTTTCAATATCTCACCAGTGGCTTCACACGCACTCTTATTTTATATCAGTAAAAGGTTTCCGCGATACGCTCCGCTCGCTTTTCCGAACGATGCTCAAGCCATCCACCCTGTCCATGGTCCTGGGCCTTACACTGCTCGGCTCGCATAGCATGGCAGCACCACTACCCTGTGATCTCAATGTTCCAAGTCCTTTTGCAACTATATCCGAAGCCGTTACCAGTGCCGCTAATGGCCAGATGATCTGTGTCGCCGCAGGCAATTACAGTGACGCATTTTTTGACTTGGCTACTAAAGGGCTGATCCTCCAAGGTGCCTAGGCTGGGGTCGATGCTCGCACGCGGGAAGCTCGCAATTGGGCTCTCGGGGATCCATACCCTGTGAACGAAACCGTTTTTAC
>NW_005803771.1:5011-5101 GCF_000240725.1 Microchloropsis gaditana
AGTAAGCGTGATGGCCAATATCCATGCCAAATACGCATAATAATCAATGAGTGCATGTATTGCGGGCTTCAAAGTCATTCATCTCCGACG
>NW_005803771.1:8061-9190 GCF_000240725.1 Microchloropsis gaditana
GTGGCCATGGACGATGTTCCTACGCCTGTGACATAATCAGGAAGAATATATCATGAAACTGTGAACAGGCTACCGTGTCGCAGGGCCCCCCCTGAAACGTGGTCCTTGCCACAACCATATCTGCCCACCAAAGACCAATACTAAGGCACGATTAAGATCCATCACGTCCTCTGTGATCCTTCTACGGATGAAATGTTGCACATGTGTACGCACTGTGTGCGTGAGGACGCATTTTTTGATGTAGTATCCATCCAAGTCGGAAAGAGAGCCACATTTTCGTTGAGGAGGTAAAGAAATAAAGCCATGCAAGCACCCCCGACGTCTCAGTCCAGGCCGCGTGCACGGAGAAGATTGCACAACATGGCCACATGTATGGCGAACCCGCTTTCTGACACTGCATCCCTCTAGGCTGGACACAAATTCAGGCTTTGGGGGGACGGGCGTTCTACAGTGATACCCATCGCCTTTTCGTCGACCGCCTCCCCAAGGCGCATCGACCGATATGTCGCCACGGCCTTTATGTTGCCTCTGCCGTCACGTACATGGAAGACATTTCCTAAAGTTACGCACATGTTTGATTCATCACAGGTGAAAGGCGGTGTTGACCGCCCTTGGCCCTGGTATCAGGTGTAGAAAGCGCTTCGCCCGCCACAGGGCTACGGACACCACTGGCTGCAAATCGGGAGCATTGAAAAGGGGCCAAGCCATGCTGCGCCTGACCGCCAATGTGAAACACCAAGACGCGGACTATGTTAGGAGGCTTGGGCAGGTGTGGGGTCGGCACCATGGACAGGATGTAAAGAGTAAGCCGCTAGGTGCGGAGGTCCCAGCGAGGTGTTCGACGGCCTGTTTTACAGGAAATAGCACTCAGGAGCAGCAGCAGTCGCTTCAAGTATACGACGGAAGAAGCCAACCATACGGAACCAGGCACTTAAAGCATTCACAGCAGCCACCACGGGTAGCAAGTCGGGCCGTCCGCGTTTTCCCACCATGTTTAACCTCCCCCTCCACCCCCTCCGCTCCTTCCTCCTCCTGGATCTCCTCCCTTCCCCGACAAGCCACCCACTCTTCGCCCTGGTGCTCATTTTCATTCCACCAGCCAAGGCAATGTCGGCACAAATCCTCAAGC
>NW_005803771.1:9200-9879 GCF_000240725.1 Microchloropsis gaditana
TCAACAGGCTCGACTTGCTCGCGGGTACCCGCATTCCTCCCTGCGACATAAGGGGCTTCCACACTCCTCCCGCCCGCTTTCCCGCCCTCCCCGTGGGCACCTTGGCTTACTTCCGCCACGGCCTCTGTGGCAGCCCTTGCAAGCCTCTCCTCTCTGGCGCCTCTCCCCTCTCCACCATCGTCAAAGCCGCCGGGCCATGGGCCCATCCGAGACCCGAGGCCCGCCGAGGCATGGGGGGTCTTGTCTTGCTCTCCCACGCGTTTTTGCAACCGAGCAATGACGCCCTGTTTCTCCTCGATCAAAGCCTGGAAATATTTCTTCTCCGACTGCGACGCTTGTAGCTGTGCTTCCAGTGCCACGACTTGGGAAGTGGGTGGATGGGCTACCAATAAGGCGCGTTCGGCTTCTTTCCCCTGCGACTCGGCAACGCCTCCATGCCCGTTCTGCCGCCCACCAAGTTTCCCCTTTAACACCGCCACTTCCTCGTTCAAGGCTTGGACTTGCTCACGCAGGTGCATATTCTCCCGCTGCAAAGACACAAATTGTTGTGCCGGGGACGGCTCTGCGTCCGTCGTGCTCGCTTCCTCCGTATTACCTTCCAAGCCCCGGCTCTTTTCCACAATGTTTCGCGCGTGTGCCGGTGAGTCTCTGTTGATAACAAGGTGGGGAAAGTCCTGCC
>NW_005803771.1:12361-14033 GCF_000240725.1 Microchloropsis gaditana
GAAGCATGGCCCCTATAGTGTGTTGAGTGACGTTTCATGTGTGGGAATAATGGTCAAAGACAACAATATTGCCCCATGGACGAGTCGCTATACTAGTAGCTGTCGTCGGCATTGGCGACGGGGACTGTGGATAAAATGTTACTTCCTCAGACGCGTAGTGTCTCGGATAAGATGTCTTCCTTGTGCCTTTCACCACACAACCAGACCAGACTTTTGTACTTCGTTTGCATTCCAGCGAGCGACGCCAGGGCGTGTCACCACTATGGCTCCCAACGCCATTTGGACCAAGGGGGGCCTTCGTGACGGGGTCAGGAGGTTAAAGGAATACCTCTTACTCACATGCGTTTATTGCAATGTGGAACACAGACAGGTTTGAGCAGGCCGAATGACCCCGCGCATGATATTTGGGGGATGAATGTGGATGTCGAACCAGCAGAAGGGGAGCCCCGGATGGATACCGGCAACACAGCATTGCCTCGCGGCAGTCCCGGACTGGGAAAGAGCACAAACGACTTGCATGATGCCGCCAAGAACTCCGCGTTCCAACAAGCACAGGAGCTGGAGAATCTGGACAAGCTACAAGATGTAAGAATGCAAGCAAGTCAATTGGAGGTCGTGCAGCGCATAGTAATTATGTAGGAACACATATCCACAGGACTTGTTTCTTTGTCCATCCTCCGTACACCAACGCAATTTCCCCTTTCCTCCATCTCACAGCGCCTCTTGGAAGCCGTCGGCATCGCATCCCAGACGCTTCGACAGCTGAGCAACCCCGAGGAATTCGAAGAGGAAGAGGTCCAGAAAGCCTACCAATCGTATCTTGAGCTCATGCGTGAAGTACACGAAGGACTCGCATCTCGCGCGGCTTGGGTCAAAAATTACGTTCCATACCGTCGAAACACAAAGGAACTAAGGCGTGAAGTCCGAATAAAAGAAATGCGGGTGGTCTGGCTGAAAGAGGAGGCACGACGGTGGGGCTACAAGGACGAGGGGGCCAGAGGGGAGGAGGAGGGGATAGGTCGTCCGGGAGGGGTAAAGACACCCTCTGGGAAAGAATCCGAGTCGGATAGTCGGTAAGTGTGGATACATAGCATGAAAAAGAGGGTGACACATAAACGGCAGGCGCCCCTCCCGTCCCACGCCCGCCTTGTCGCAGGGAAGCACCGGGTCGGCCCCGCCTCTGGGCTTTTGCGGGGGTTTTCGGTGTTGCCTCCCACGAATGCGGGAGCGCAGCATTTTTTTCGTTCGTGGGTAAAGGCGAAGCACATGTTAGATCAAAAAATCAAAGACAAACAGCTACATTGCGGACTCTCGCTTTGTCCACAAAGGAAGCGGGGCCCCGTACGCCGCACAGGAAGTGTTACAGCCAGCGTACCCCTCTTTTCCCTGTCAAAAATTACCTCTTCCCTTCCTTCCTCCTCCGACTTATGAAACACATTCCCGCCAAGTAGTTTCCCCCCCAGCACCACTCCATCCCTGCACGTCTCCTGTCATTCCTCCTATCAAACATGCCGCCCCCTGCCCCCCCTTGCCAACCCGCGCCCTCGCAATGAGGCGCAGAGCTAGCCTCGGCATTTTTCGGATATCTCCGGGCCTCCTCCCCGATCTCGCTCACCAACGACCACATCCAGCACCATTACCTACTCCCTGCCCTCCCTCCCCCTCGTCGCTT
>NW_005803771.1:14043-19006 GCF_000240725.1 Microchloropsis gaditana
GTACGCGCCACCTCGAGAAGAAGCACCCGGCCAAAACCCACATGGCCAGACAAGCCGCCGCCATGGCCCAGGCAAAACTCCCAGTCCCAAAGCCTTTCGACCCCATCAACCAGCCTATGCCCATGGGGATGATTCCCTCCCCCAGGCAGGCCCCGACCAGGAAGGTGCTGGTGCTCCACATGGTCACCTGGTACCCTAGGGCTTCTGGGAGGAGCATCATGGTGGGAAAAATGGAGGAGAGACCCAAACCGAAGACGACGCTGGCCACGGCGGCGGTCCACAAGGTTTGGAAGGCGAAGGTGAGGAGACAGATGGCTCCCAGGGTGCTGAGGCCGAGCTGGAGGAGGAGGGACGGGACGGGGGGGAGGCAGGTGGCCAGAGGGATGGCAAGGAGGCGACCGAGGGTGATGGCGCCCCAAAACATGGAGACGGAGTAGGAAGCGACGGGTAAAGACTGGGTGAGCCCCTGACGGAGGAGGACGGTGGCGATCCAGCCCCCGTACCCAACTTCAATGCCGACGTAGATGAGCAGAAAGAACGACACGCCCGCCTGGAGGCTCTTGGGCAAGGAGGCAAGGGGATAGGACGCCGGCGGAGCAATGGAGGGCTTGGGGGAGGCCGCTTGGGCATGTGCGAGGACCGTGCTGGGTACAGATGTGGGTCTCCCGAGACCTGCCTCCCTGTCGCGGAACGGCCTGGGGAGGGTCTCCCTCTCCTTCCTAGAGCTCCCCGGCTCCTCCTCCCTTCCCTCCTCGCTATGGTGGGCTCCGTCCCTCAACAGCGGGAGGGTTGCTTCCCCCCACAAAACTTCGCCGTCGCCTGTCCTTCCCGTCCCCGCCATCATCAGGCCGCCGGCCCATAGGACGAGAGGGAGGAGCGCGATGCTTGCCCAGAGTCGGAAGGCCAGCACGTAACCCAAGGCACCCACTGCGGCAGGAGAAGCCACCGCACCGATCCCAAAGCAGGCGTGCATAGCTTGCATGAGCGGTTCCACGTGTGGGCTGCCCCCCCACAGCTCGAGCACCACCGCATTTGCGGCCGTATCCACACACCCCAGACCCAAGCCTTGCAACACCATCAGGACCAGAAACCCCGAAAACACGTGCGTCCAGACGATCCCCAAGGTCGCCAAGCCTGCCAAGAGGCTTCCCATCACCACCACCAGGTGTTTTCCCTTCGAACATCGGGTGTCGAGCACCGACGCCAGCACGGCCCCCGTCAAATAGCCGGCTCCGCGACATGTGAAGGCGCTACCAAGTTGAGTTTCGTCGCGGCACCCCAGGTGGACGGTGAGGCTTGGAATGGCGGGCCCCGTCACTCCGACCAAGCCCCCCAAGGAAAAGAAAGAGATGCATGCGATGACAGTGATGAGCCCCACGCCCCGTGCCGGACGAGGATACGAGGCTGGTCTTGCACGACAGACGGAACGCCGGACGCCCTCTTCAATCTCCTCGCTGTACATACATCCCCTCCCCCTGAGGCGTGCGAATCGCATCCCTGCATCCTCTGCGACCACGGCGGCTGGGGCTGTTGTGGAGTTTGAAAGTTGAAGGCCACCAAGTGTCTTTGTCTGGGTGGATGGGGGGATGTTTGGGAAAGAGGAAGGGAGGGCGGGAGGGCTAAAATGAGTGGGGTCCAGGACGAAAAACGCAACGTGAACGCTCTTGGCACAGAGACGCGTCTTCCGATGCTGGAATGGGGATGACGAATGACGGACAGTTTCCTTCTTCGCCTTTCAGCGAGCCCGGCATAGGCCTGATCCAAATGCGACATTCAGGTACCCGTTTATACACCGCTGACCGCCCGTGCCAAGCACAAAATTCAGGGTCGAACAAGCATCAGTCCAAGCGCAACAAATTCCCTCTCCCCGCGTCAGACGCCTCCATTTCCTTCCCCGGATGCACCCGATTTCCTCCTGAATTTTCCTTCCCTCCTTACGTCCAGAGCCTGAACACGCATAGAGATACCTCCCCTGACACCGTGCCATCCTACAGCACGTGCTACCCCGTCCAATTCACCCCCCTTCTCCCCCGGCGCCCGATCCTTCCCTCCCTTCCCGACGCCTCCCCCCAGTCCTTTCATCCCCCCACATCCACACCGATACCTGCCCCGCACGTGCATCGATCCCCTCCGTCCCCATCTAACCCAACCCGATAAAAATCTTCGTCTCTCCTCTTTCTTCCCACCCTCTCCTTATCCCCGTCTTTATCTTCCCGCCTACCCCCACTTCCTCCCCTTCCCCTTGCCCAGCGCAACCCTCAATGCTCCCTGCCTGCGTCGCGCCATTCCCCCCCTTTCTGCGCAGCCAACAGAAGCCCCATGTTGCGGGTAAGCCTCGTCTTCTTGACAACACCACCGGGCGGGAACCGGTGGCGAGAGAAGGGCTCGGCCCCCGGCCCTTCGGAAAGATACCCGGAAAATGGAAAGGCCCACGGGCCTTCGCCACCTCCATCCCTGGCGCGAAACAATGGAAGCACGGAGGAAAATTCCTCCGTAGCCCTTTCCATTCTCCCACCAATGTGCGTGCAGGTAGTACGGGAAAAAGGGAATGCGATGGGCAGATCATCCCCGCAGGAACCGTCCTGTCGTTGTGGCCATTTCCCATCCCTTGGCGCAAGTGATGGATGTGGAGGCCACCCCTTAAGGTGAAGGCAAGGCAGACGCGCCGCTTCTCGTCAGGGATCCCCGCGACGCCCGCATCAGATGGGTTCCCACCTTTACAAACAATTGGCCGTTGACGGTCGAGACCATGGCATGTGTTGCATTAGGCCCGAATCTTCTGAGGTTCAGTGTGCGCTCCGAATCTTGGGAGATTCCTGCCCATCTTGTCGAGGGCCGGGTCGACAGGAGGCGCCACGGCCGGTGGAAGCCGCTTAGTGGACCCATCGAGGCCAAAGACTTCCCGGCGTCCAACGAAATTATGTTATGAAGGAGCTGATCTGAGCTTGCAGACACCTTAAGACTCGTGCTCCGGTCGGACCATCCTCAAGAACTAACCCGCCTTGAACGATGACGCGCGCGGCTCTCGACGTTCTCGCTCACTCTCTTTTCTTCCCGCCGTACCCAAACAACCACCCGACGGCCCCACCGATCGCCGCGACGCTTGACGTTACAATTCCCCCCTTTCCTGCCGTTCCTCCCCCCCTTCCTCCTACACCCTGCCCCCCCGTGCTGCCTCCCCGGGTGTGTGGACCCCCCCCATTGCGACGAGAGGCATGCCCTGCCCCGTCCAGGATGGTCTCGATGAATTCCTCCGTCTCCACCTCCGGGGCCTGTGGGTCCGAGCGGCCCCGCCGCCGCGCTTCCTTCTTGACGTTGGCAATGTCGACCTGCGCGCAGGAGACGAAAGCAGGTCCAGGGGAGGTTAGAGGAGGACAAGAGGGGGCATGCAGGGTCAGAAACGCCGCTGGGCGGGCAGGGAGAGAAGGGAAGGATCCCAGCCACATAGAGGTCGACAACAAGCGGGTCATCGCAAGGGGGAAGAACGGTCGTGGAAAAAAATGGATTAAAATTGGGTGTGGGCCTGTCTAGAGAGGGTTCAACCAACCCCCCGAAGCTTTGGCTCGGCGCCACCCAAGAGTCCCGTCCTGCAAAGAGACACCCTCCGCCTTCCCTCCCTGCCTCCCTCCCTACCTTCATCTCCACGCTGGAGGATGCGTAGCCCACGGTCAGGAAGATGGCAAGGATGGGGATGACCACCATGAAGGCCAAGACAGGAGAGACGAGGGCGGAGACAATGATGGCGAGCAGCCACCCGAGCAGCAGCCCCCACAGCCACCACTTCACGATCAACGCCGCGTGTTTTTTCCCCGCCGAGACCATTTGTTTCTGGTCTTTGTGCAACGTGGCGACAGCCTGGTCGGCCCGCAAGCGCCGCGCCTCCGCTGCTGCCGTCTGAAATTCCAAGTCTTCCATGGTTTCTTGTATCTCAAATTCCAGCTGTTGAAAGGCAGGGAGTCATGCGCAGACATCCGGGTGCAGAGACAGGAACAAGAGAGGGATTGAGAGTGGTCCGGGTAAAGGGAAGTTTCCGAAGAGCAGGACAACATACCTTGCGCACGACCTCCTGCATGGCCCGAATTTGCTCTTGCATGTCTTCCGCAAGGAGTGTATCGTCACGCATGCTGCCACGCTCCTGAGTGACGGCATAGACAATGTGTGTTGGAACAGGTAGAAAAAATTAGAACCAACGGCGGCATACTGGAGGGAAACGGCATGACTGTTGCGTCGACTTAAATCAGGAATATGACCATGAAACCTGTTTTATTGGCAGGTCATACGACCTTGCTTTCGCCTTCTATCACAAGCAATCTTTCCAAATCTTTTTTATTCCGTAAAGAGATCATGGTATGGTAGATAACAAGTTGCAGAGAGAGCAAGAAAACACTGGCACGACACAAATGCAAAAGGGGCATGTCAAATAAGCGTAGAAAAGCGCCCTCGACATGTCGAGAACTGATAACGAAGTGTATCCCGAACAAAAATCTCACACACAAGAAAGATTTTCCTCCGCATGACATATTTCTCTTCTTTATTTTCCCAAAAGCCCGGGTCAGGGTCAGGGGCAGGCATGGGGAGGTCGACTTGCTCGCTGATTTCGGTCCACAAATGGTGCGCGGGAGGGGAAATACTACATCGCAGCCACCAGGTTCCCGGTTGATCCATCCTCGCATCCTTGCGGTGTGCCTTATACGTACTTTGGTACGCTCGCAAACTGCAAACTTCTCTCATGACTAAAATGCGCGCGTACGAGCTTCACCGGGGCTTTTTCGCGCCAAAAATTAAAAACCGCTGGGATACAAACAATCAAGCCGCTCTCGCATTCTTACTTACCAATGATTTTGTAAAATACATTAAAATTTTCGGAGAGCACGGGGGGTCATGAGTGGTTTCCGAATGGAACAAGTATATACGCCGGGGCATTCCCCTAGCCTCCTGCTAGTACATGGATCATCGCGCAGAA
>NW_005803771.1:19540-22618 GCF_000240725.1 Microchloropsis gaditana
ATCCGCCTTATCTCAAGCCAACGAATACACCCCCGTCTCGGGGCCACAACATCCCCTGTTCCTCCTCCAAACACCGTGTTAGCAAGACGTACCCGCAATAGACCAGGGTCTCGGGGGAGAGGCTGGCAACGCGGCCCATAAGCGCCTCCACCATCTGCGCGCCGTCGCCTTCGAAAAACCGGCCGCAGCCTCCCACGAACAATGTGTCGCCCGAGAAAAGGACAGGGGCCGTCGGGCTCGTCCCCGGCCCTGCCTCGTCCTGTGGCGTCACGAGAAACAGCACGTGGCCTTTGGTGTGGCAGGGTGTGTAGAGAGCACGCACGCTCAGGGATCCAAGCGTGTAGACATCGTCGTCGCCCAAGCGGATGGTGGCGGCAGGGATGTCCTCAAACTTGGTCGTCACCACCTCCAAACCGGGCAGCATGCGCGCCATTTCTTCGTTGCCGCCTGCGTGATCCCAGTGTTTGTGCGTGCAAAGGAGGGTGGACAGCTTAATGCCTTCGCGTTGGGCGGCCGCCAGGACCTTCGCTGGCTCGGCAGGATCGACACACGCAGCTTTTCCGGTTTGAGGGTCCACAACCAAGTAAGCAAAATTGTCGCTGAGAATAGGAACGGGGATGACGCGGGCGCAAGGGGGCAGGGCGGGAGTGGTGGAGCATGAGGAGGCCGGGGTGGAGGAGGTTCCGGCTGCCGCGAGCGTCCCCATGCCTGTCACTATCAGGCCGGTCAAGCCGGGCCGGTGAAAGGGGAAGCGTTGTAACGATCGCAATGGACTACGCTTAATAGAGCCGGACAAAATTTGTCCTACGAGAAAGTGGGGTGGTTGCGTCAAAATCAGAAAATATATGACCTTCCGGATTAACCTCCCCATGCCTGTCGTCTCACATGCAGGGTCATCAAAGAACGTACCACTGTGCAGCAATGGACGGAGCGACGATAACATGGGTGGGTTGACGAAGCTTGATCGACCGTATGATGGTCTTGAATCGTAATATTTGACGCCAAAGGGATATGTCCTCGTAAGTAAGACGGCGGCGCCAAGGGCTTGGTACAGCAAAAAAGATCCTGTGAGGACGACAAAGAGAGCTCGAGATGGTGCGTATACCAGCAACGGCCGATCGTGCATGCCTAGTGTGTGTGTAATCAGACAATGATTAAAAAAGGTTGTCTTAATGGAAAGTGACACGGGCATTAGTATTATTCTGGTCCCGTGGTGTCGCCAGAGCTCGCCAAGACAAGCAGAGAGCTAGAGGAAAGTCAAAGAGGCTCTGTATGCCCATGTTTCATGTCATTTATGATTTAATGTCCTTATATTATGCCATAGACTGTAAAATGTCTGCACGAGCTGATCTGTGATTTTGTCAAACAGGGGAAGGGCAAGCAAGCTGCACTGGAAAAGGAAAGTGACAATTCCGGCAAAGCGCTCTCTGCTTTCACAGCATATACTACGACCTTGGACGCCTGAATGCGAAGTTGGGCAGGGCAATGGGACTTCCTCTTTCTGCTCTGTATCATAATTGTTCCCACGAGCCATGATCTTGTCGCAAGGGCCCTTTCGAATCACCCAAACCTCGCGACATGCCACCATGCTCGTCCTCGTCATCCCTCCCTTCTTCCTCGATCCCTCTGTGCATCTGCCACGCCATCGGCCCCCGCATCCTTCCAACTTTCTCGCGATGACGCGGCACTTGACGCCTTTCGACACTGGTTAAATGTGAAGGGAGGCATTGACTTAAGCGCCTCCTCTTTAGGGCTGCGTCGGTTGGCCCACGACGAGGAAAATTCTCCGGGAAATGCCGACCTGGAGCTCTTTACGACCCGCCCCATTGAAAAGGATCAGATCCTGCTGGCAATCCCTCCGTCCATCGTCCTCACGTCGGAATTGCCCTCTCCTGCGTTGCGCGACCTGGCCGGCGACGCGGCCCTGGACGATATGGGCCGCTTGGCCTTGCGCCTCCTCCATGAAGTCAGTCAGGCGGGTGCTGGCTCCTCTTTTCAACCACTCCTCTTCTCCCACGCAACCTGCTCCTCTTCTTTTCCTACCCTTCCACTGGACAACTCTGGCTGGTTGCCTTACGTGCGTGTACTTCCTTCCCGTAACCAGATGGATCTTCCTTTCTTGTGGGAGGAGGACGGGAGGGAGGGAGGGGGAGAGGATGAGGGAGAGGAAGATTCAAGTGGACGTGAAGATTCGCGCGACTCATTACTTGCTCTTTTGGCCCCTAGCCCCCTCTACGACGACATTGTGGCCCTGCGTGAAGAGATGCGAGGCGAGCTGGAAAGTCTTCGCAAAGCCGTGCTCGCCCACCGCACCCTTCCCACCTCCCCTACCCTCCTTTCCTGCTTGACCTGGGAAAATTGGTCCTGGGCTCGGGCCATCGCCATGTCTCGTCCCTACGTCTTGAAAAGCCGGCCGAGCAGAAGTACCGAGGAGGCCGGACGCCCGGACTTTTTCGGCGACCCCGTGCTCCAACTCCTCCCCTTGCTCGACATGGCCAACCACGATGACGCCATACATTATGCCGTCCAGCCAGGGGATGGGGTCTTCACGTCCCGGGAGGAAGTGCAGCTGGTGGCGGACCGCGACTACCCGGAGGTAGGGGCGCCTTTTCTCTCATCCTACGGGCCCTTGTCTTCCGCGACCAAATTCTACTCCTTCGGGTTCTTGGACACGCTCTCCCTCCCTCCCTCCGCCCGTTCCTCCCCCCCTTCTTCCCCCTTTGCCTCCCGCGAGTCTCGAGAAGACGACATGCCTGGACCGGTGCCAGCTCAGGGCACTGCCCTCCTTGTTCTGAGCCTGGACGGTGAAGGCTGCACCGACGAAGGCAACCACAAAAGCGAAAAACACCGAATTTCCCCCGAGATGCCGGAGGCAGCGAAGGAGGAGATGACAAGGGAGGAACGAAGAGCACGAAATATCCTCGGGCGGAAACTCGACGTATTGAATTCGATGGGGCTCAAGGCTGAGGGACAACGGGTGGAGATATCGACGCGTACCTTGCTGACGAGAGGGCTGGGGTCAGAGAGGATGGCTGCAGTAGTCCGTCTGGAGGGCGGGGAGGAAGAGGGGGAGGGAGG
>NW_005803771.1:22665-23399 GCF_000240725.1 Microchloropsis gaditana
CCTTAACCGAGGCCGAGCACATCTCTCCCACCGGCGCCACGACCCCGCACCTCCTTCCCTACCTCTACCTCCACGGCAGCTGCATCCGTTACGTCCATCTTTCCCCCCGCCTAGACCTAGACAAGCTGGTGGAGCGACATGCAGTCACCTTAAGTATCCAAGCGAAACGGTTCCAACGTGCGAGGCTACGACCCGCCCCCTCAGGGCGACAGCCCCCGGGGGCCAGTACCACCATCCAAGTCCGTTTGCCCTTACCCGCAGCGGAAGCAACCCGGCCGGAATTTTGAATCGACGGTTACTTTTTGGATTTGAATCGCGGCCAAACGACGGGGTAGACATGTATGTCTGTGTGCAAAGCAAAAAAAATGTAGCGGCTACGTCCCGGATCGTATCCAGCGGTCCCAAGCACGCAATTCCTGCCTCTCCTTGACTCGAGTCGCATGCGGTGCGTGGCGGCGCATGCAGCCCTCGTGCATTCCAAGGACAAGTTTGGGTTGCCGACGACGTGTATTTTTTTCCCTTGTGGTGCGACGCGTACTTTCATCGACTTGCCTTCGATCAGTTCACACGGAGGTGTTCCTTCTCCGACAACCCTCCTCCCTCCCTAGCCCCTGTTGGACCTTTTCCCTTCCCCCCAATTTAAGCCTCGAGAGCCATCTCCCCGGTATCAACCCGACACCTCTACGAGACAGCCTTTCCTCCCGCCCGCCCTCCCTCCCGTCCTCCCTCTATCT
>NW_005803771.1:25144-25517 GCF_000240725.1 Microchloropsis gaditana
GGTGCAAGCCGACATATTCAGTCTGGGCGTGGTCCTGCATGTCCTCTTGACTGGCGGGCGTTTCCCACAGACGGCCTTGGGTCAACCCGCCGTGCTTAGGGATGACGCGGAAGGAAAAGGCACAATCCCGGAAGTGGATGGCTTGCGGAGCCTGGTTCAGGCGATGCTACATGGAGATCCTTACCGACGGCCCCACGCGTTTCACATCCTCGCACATCCTTTCTTGGCCCCCGTGCGTCGAGACGGGGATACCCTGCTGGGAGACTTGGTGGACGAATCGGAGAAAGCGGCCCGGGTGATGCTGCTTTCGATCCGGCGGGGACAAGGCAAAAGACGCGCGTCGGGGAAGGAAAGCCGACGGTCGGGGGGCCGG
>NW_005803771.1:25747-27550 GCF_000240725.1 Microchloropsis gaditana
TCCCCACCACCCGTTCCCTCTCCCGCTCCATCCTGGCTCAGGAACCCCCACCATTGCCCCTGTACACCGCCTACATGGACTTGGCGGAGATCGACGATGTTCGGGCCACCGTGGTAGTGTGTGGGCGGAAGGAAGGGATGCTGCGGGTCAAGAAAAGCGAGATTTCCACCTTAGGCGCCATATTGATGCGGGAACGGGCCGGGTCGACCACAGAGCTGGGGCAAGTGATGAGGGTGGAAGGGGAGGAAGGGGAGAGGGCAGGCATGAGGATGGAGGTAGAGGCGGAGGGCGGGAAGGAGGAAGGGGCCGCATGGCTGGGAAAGAAGGCCTGCCGTCTCCAACGTTTGGTGCGACGGTCGGGCCAGCCGTTTGAGTACATGCGGGACCTGTGGGTGGCGATGGTGGGGATGGAAGGGGGGAGGATGGGTTTGACCCGGGAATCGATCTGGAGCATCTACCAAGAACTCCGCCGGCTGGCCCCCATGCTGGCTGCCCAAGCAGGCACGGCGTTGTACTTGCCCATGATTGGGTGTGGGAGAGGTCAGACTGTGGGTGGTTTCGCCTCGCCCGGCCTGGTGCGACAAGCGATCATTCAAGAGTCGGTGGGTTTCGCGCAATTTTTGGCCCAAGCCATCCCAAGCCCGCGCTTGGAATGCGTCGTGCTGTACACTTGGGAGAAGGACTCGATGGGCGTGTTAATGGACTCCCTCCGCGTCTTCAAGGAGAAGTTCAGGGGCATGATGAGCGCCCGCTTGGACGAGGAGGAGTACGGGCGCTATGTCCGGGTCCTGCATGCGGCGGCCGCCGCCGCCACTGCCTCCCGTCCCTCCACCTGCCCGCCTTCCTTCCCCCCTTCCTCCCCTACAACCGGAGACGTGCCCATGTCCATTGCCAGCTCCGTCTCCTTTTCCTCTTCCCCCCCGTCCTCCCTCCCGCCCTCCTCTCTCCTCGCCTGTGACCTGGAGCTCGAATCACGCCTGCGTGCCTTGACATCCCTCGATTCCTACCCGGACGTATGCCAGGCGTGCTGGGCACTGGGACAATACCTGACCACTGCGTACAGAGAGCGGTTCACGGGCGAGGATCTGGAAAACACAATGGAGGGGGCGACGCAGGTGCTGCGGTACAACAAGGACAAGGCAGATTTTGAAGAAGAAAAGGGGAAGGAAGGGGGGGGGGAGGAATGGCTGTCCATGGTCGGTCACTACGATTCACTCAGGAGCTTACATGCAGTGCTGTCTCTGCTGCGGGCTCTGGGACCCTGAGAATGGGACGGAGGGGGGAAGGAAGGGAGGGAGGGCAAAAGGGGAAATGTGCAGAGTAGGAAAGACGTCAGAACATGGACAGGCTGTTTGTGCACACTTCCTGTACAGAAGAGCGAGGAAGACCCACAAAGAGGGGGAGGCATAGAACCAGGAAAGAGGTGGTCGACACTTAGGGATGGTCGGCTGGACTGTCAGGCACGCCTACCTGCAAGGCGACTCCACGACTTGTGACACCACGACCTTTTCCGCTTGCCATGTACGCAATATTTCAAATATTTAAAACAACGAAGACTCCGCCTCAATCCGAGAAGGGAGGGAAATGACACGCGCTGCATGTAGGATAAGGATATATGGGAGTGCTGGAGACGCAGAAGACAACGCAGTTTCCGCCTTCTAGGACTTGTAAACGTCAAAGCTTGGCTCATAGCACTGTTCCATTTCTTTCGTTTTTCTGCCTTATTTTCCAATCGACATTTTTGACATCACAAACACTACCCACACGTCCCGACGAGCTTTTCCTTCACCCGCCCTCCACTAC
>NW_005803771.1:27560-34435 GCF_000240725.1 Microchloropsis gaditana
CTTGGAAAACTGGACATTGGAACGGGCGAACCGACGGGTGGCAGACAGGAAGGAGGACGCGATGGAGGAAGAGAAGGGGCGTGACGCAGACGGTCAGGTGGATGACGTGCGGGTAAAGAGGCGGGAGGCAGGGTTGGGGGGAGCCTTGTCAAGCAGCCCGTCCCTTGTAACGGGGGAGGAAGAACCCACGGGAAGAGGGAGGAAGGACGAGGTAGGGAAAACGCTGGAGGAGGAGGAGGAGCTCTTGCAGCGGCACGAGGACACTAGGAACAAACATCCTTACCCGACAGGCCAGCATACTCACCAGAGCCAAGGCACCCTCCGTGCACGCAGTTTCTGAACGTGCGCTTGCCGTGTGTTGAGGAGCTTGCTTCGGATAGGGTCGTCCCTTTTCCTTCCCCCCCGCCCCTTCGGTCCTCTTTTGTCCCTCTCCGTGCTCTCCTCGAATTCTTCTGCCACCATCTCTTGGCCGTCGGTTGGATGCAAACGTTTACGTTCCTACAATTGTTTTCTCAATCAGGCACGATCCAAGCCTGTGTTCGACAGCTGTCATCCTTTGCCGGCATGGCCCGAGAACCGCCCTGCAGCAAGAGCGATAATGTTGGAGAGGGCAGCAAGCAGAGCATTGAGAAAGCCGAGAAATGCCGAGGCTTCAGCGCGGCCGTTCACGCCTGGGCCGAGGAAGAGACGCAGGTCGACAAGCAAGAATGACCCGATGTGAGCATGTCGGGAGTTAGAGGTGAGGCATGCGCCCGCTACAGAAATTGGAAGGGGAGAGACATGGGCATTTTCCCGCGAATACATCGGAATTTTCTGGCATGGTGGGCGGTGCCATCTCTCCAGTCTTGGCGCGTGTAAATCCAAGGGAGATGGCGTCATTACCTTGACCTTCCTCGACGTGGTTCGCTTTCTCATTTACCTTCCGCGCGGGCACGTATGTGTACTACTTTCACACAGTTTCTGTGGGAGCTGCCACAGAGCAGAATATAAGGCCATCCTCGATAGCAGTTGTACTTTTTCTTCTGGATCAGTCTTGTTTAATTTGGCCTGTCATATACTTCCTCTGTAAATCGCGCCCTGTGAAGTATCCATATCTGTATTTTGAACGGCTTTAAATGGAAAAGTGTTATCATATCTAAAGTAACAGGCATCTGAGTTGTATATCGCAAAGTAATAGTACCTCACCGAACGCGAAAACCTCATTCTGTACTTCACTTTATTTTCCTTTTTTATACTTTTCAAGTCACACGTAAATTCGAGCATCAGGCCGAGACTATTTTTTGGGCTCACATCATCTTAGTTATCATCTTAGTTGGCTTATCTATCCCTAATCCAGGGGCCTCCTCTCTGCTGACTTCGACGCGTGTCCTGAGTGGGTGGGACCCAAGTGAGCACAACAGGCAGGTCGTCCTGGCTCTTTGCGTGTCTTCAATGAAGGATCGAGTCGTGAAGCTAGGGCCAGTAACCGCGTCTCGAGGGTATCTCGCAGTCGGTCAGCATGCGCTTCTTCATGACATTGGAAGCCGTTTGCGGCCGGCAAGCCCATGTGGCACGCGGCCCAGAGGAAGGA
Source organism: Microchloropsis gaditana (assembly GCF_000240725.1). Lineage (NCBI taxonomy): Eukaryota > Eustigmatophyceae > Eustigmatales > Monodopsidaceae > Microchloropsis > Microchloropsis gaditana. The sequence goes on from NW_005803771.1 coordinate 29,131, forward strand.
CTCGTGTCTTGATGCGCTGGAAACCATCTCACACCCCTACCCACGTCTGCTACCTTCCTTGCAGTATCACATGAGCTAATATGGTCCAATTCATCTTTTTACTGAACTGGGGATGTTTTTCCATATCAGTTTCGGGACGTCACGAAGATAGGACTTCATCGGAATTTCCTCAAACTCGGCTAGTGTCGGCAGGCGATCGAGAACTCTGGCGGTCAATGTCTTGTATTGCCGTCAGAGTTGCATACGCTATCCTGTCAGCGCTGCTCAGTCAGACATCTTAAGCCCCCGGGCGGGACTCGACCCTCGAACGGCAGCAAGCAGGCAACGTCTGACGAAGCCTACGTCTGACGAACAAGACCCAGGGTGCCTGATCCATGTTCGGAACAAACAGATGAATCATTGACTTGAGAACTTTGTCCACCGATTATGTCCACTTTTTGATCGACATTTTAACATCATACGTACAAGGATGTTGCACATAGCTGGCCGAGATATGAGTGGTGGGCGTCAAATTCAAAGTCCGAGAAAGGGGTTGAAGCTTCGGAGTTGATTTTTTTGGGTTTTTTAATTTAAAAAAAGAAACTGATTTTTTCTACATTTCAACGGTTGGAGTGAGAGAAAAACATTATGGTTGTATTCTGTAGTTGATTTGTTTGTGCTTCTTGTGGGAGTCCATAAGAATATTGCACTTACATTTGACATCGTATTTGTATCAGACGTCGACGAGATCATGTACCTGTGTGGTCGTGGTCGCAAGGAGGAAAGACTACGAGCTGGTTTGCCGTTCTGTCCTCGAAAGCGATCAACGGTGCAATTTTGGGAGCTGTAGTCGGAATGGGCTGCCTTACCCAAGCACTTGCTGTATTGGATCATTTCATCGATGTGTGAAGTATTCGCGCTCCCTCCATTTCTCCATGGGGCAAGAGTGAAGCACCACAAAAGCTGTCATTTGTCAAATGCTGTAGGCCCGTTCAACTGGACTCGAAAGCTCTGACATGTGACAAGTGACTCGATCGTATGCTTAAGATATTTCTGTTCCTTCTCCATACCATGCACTCTTGTAGCTTTCAGACACTCCGTCTCACCTGGTCGCAATGATGTTCTCCTCGCGTGTGATGATACTTTTTGCGGCGAGCCTGTTCCTGATGACTGTACCTGCATCAGCCTTAAGCGGCCGCACCAGCACCACTGCCCGCAGGGTCAACAATTTCAATTTCTGTGCTCGACCTTTCTTGGATTCCTTGTCCTTCTGGCCCTCCAGCGACGTCCTTGAAGGCTTGGGTAACGACACCTTCGCACTCCCCTATTTTTTCATTCCCTATTCCAAAGTCCCCGACTTGGACATCTATGACTTGGGAGTCTTTGCAAACCTCGTAAGTACTGTGTAGTCTAGACATATGAATGTAGCTGTCGTGATAGAAAGTGATTTCGTCGCCCTATTTCTCCACACCCTGCTTGCGTGCTGAACCCCACGTAGATGAGCAGCACGTTCGGATTTTCTTCCCTGCGCCAATGCTGCAGCTGGAGACTTTAACAGCACCTCAATGGGCACTCTTGTAGGCTCGTGCTCTCCCATTCAAACGTGAGTACATCTGAGAAAAGCTTCCCGGGGCAAAGGCACCCTCGATCCTTAAAAACAAGGAAGGTCGTATTCATGCATCTTGATCCCTGGTCTCTCGCTCACAGGGACGTCAATGCCACTGAAATTATTGAGGCCTTACTGGATGGCCCCCTTCGTCGTCTGCGAGAATTGGAGGTCCCACAAGAGAAAAAGCAGGCGCACCGTCGCATCCAAGAAGAACTTCTCGATTACTTGACGACCGTCTGCTACTGCAGGTGGACGGCGGTTTTTACGGCCCCGAAAACCAAATGGGGAGAGAACACGGGGATGTCGGGAGTCTCTATCCGCTCCTCTGTCGAAACTGTCGAGGACTATGTGGAGACCAGCATGGGCAATCTCCGCAGCAACAAACCTATCCTCCTCTCCTCTTCCGTTGAGGGACTAGGTGACGCGCCGGAGGCTGCCTTGGAGACGGCGTATACGCAGTACACCGTGCAGTATTTCAAGAAGGGATGGAACCCGTTCTACAGCAAGTAAACTCTGGACATGTGTATCCTCTCACATTGGGCTACTATCACTATTCTTTCACGTAAATGGGTGTCAAAAGTACGATTAACATAGCGTGGTGCCGCGCGGGGTGTGCTGCTCTCTCTGGAGACGTGTTGGCTCTCGAAGTCAGCACGTGCGTATCGGAAGGGTGGATGTGCCCGCATTGTGTGTGTCTTGGACGGTAAAGCATATGTAGTGATTAATGCATGAGTAAGGTTTGTGGTATCTAGCATGAAGACAGGACTTATCTCTCATCGGCATTCATGGATAATCGCTTCGTGTCGTGTCTGGGAGTGCTGTCGGTCTTCCAAGAGTAGAGGGTATCAGCAGGCTATGGCCGCATTGTGTGTGTCTTCTGAATGTTGTTCGATGGGTGAGTTTGTCGTATCTGGTAAGTTTTTTGGGCCTGCATCCACAGATATAGACACCATGTCGGGCCTGGGACGATCGTTGGTCTCTTAGGAATGAAGCATTTAGCAGCAAAGTAATCGTAGCTAACGTAATGGGGGAACCTCGTTCTATACTGTTTTTTGTTTTGCCCTATCTCTGCTCTACAAGTCAGACCTGCAATCAAGCAGCTGGCCAAGGCAACATGTTTTCTTTTGCTCACTTCATCAGAAACGCTAGCTCGCCAATCCCTAATCAATCAGCCTTTTCTATGCTGCCCGTCGTCCTGGCTCTTTGCGTGTCTTCAATGAAGGATCGAGTCGTGAAGCTAGGGCCAGTAACCGCGTCTCGAGGGTATCTCGCAGTCGGTCAGCATGCGCTTCTTCATGACATTGGAAGCCGTTTGCGGCCGGCAAGCCCATGTGGCACGCGGCCCAGAGGAAGGACTCGTGTCTTGATGCGCTGGAAACCATCTCACACCCCTACCCACGTCTGCTACCTTCCTTGCAGTATCACATGAGCTAATATGGTCCAATCCATTTATTCCCAGAAACTGCGGTTTTTTTAAAAGTATGAATGTAAGTTTTCCCCCTGTTGTCTTCGATATTTGATTAGATTATTGCTTGTTTGTGGTTTTACGACTCTAGTCATGATTTGTTGTTACTGACAACCGATGCGATTCTGAATTCCTCATGCTCCCAGCCAATAAATGAAGAGCGAGTCATAAATGGAGAAGACCACACATCCCGCACGAACAAGAGATGATATCACTGCAGTATTAAGAAAGCAACGACACAGGTATTGTCATTTTGAAATGCCGCAACGTAACAAAACGTCATTCAAGGTGTGAATGAAATTGCGACGGCCCAAAGATACTACACCGCGCAACGCGGGCGCGGAGTGAGTAAAGTAACAAATGTCCCAAAAAACACGCAGAGCAACATTGTACGCATATCACTACCATGAAAAGCGGGTAGGAAGGGTTCAAGGAGGGAAAAAGAAGGAAAAGAAGCTCTTCAAGGTCTCCAAAACGGCGACATTCAAAGCATTGTTCCTCCTAGAGGGACTTGCACGTGTCAAGTCTGCAGCGGGACACAGTGAGATGGGCGGCGGGAGGAAACCCTTTATCCGTGTTATGTTTTTACTAATTATTACCCTGGAGCTAGGGCAGCTCTGGGAAAAGTATGTCTGCTATCTATTTGGAGTACGTGGTCTTCAACAACAGGCAATCGGGTAGTTTAAGTAAGAGGAAGCGAGGAAGGAGAAGCGGGGCAGCAGGTCCAAAAGAGGCTTATGCAAGTGTCTCGCCTATGTACAAGTGTGAATGTACGCTTGTATAGTTTATGGTGTCCGCAGGCTTTTAGTCATGATATGCTGGTTGCTATTGGAGTACGTAATCTCCAACAAGAAGGGGAGAGGAAACAGCAGCAGCTGCACCACCTACAAAAGCGGGAAAGGATAGAGAAACTCAGGCTGCAACACTCCATGACTCCGATTTACATTTAATACAAATACCCAGGTACATACTTATCATTTTCGAACACAACTCAACAGGCTTGGCGTAATGCCCTTGGAGGCGGCGGCACAGCCATGCTTTGCGACAAAGTAAGCGAAGACCGAATATTATCCACCTGCCCGAGTCTCTTTATTCCTGTGAGGTAGAAGTCTGAAGTGCAAGAAGTGCGGATCCGAGACCAGTGAAGAAATTCCTTTTCCTGGAGAATAAAGGCGTCAAGAGGGAAGATAAACGACAGCGTTGCTCGAGGCCGTATATGGAGCCGAACGCAGGCATGACCCAGCAGCGTCCGCATGGGGACGGTGTGGTCGCAGACAGGGCCGCATTCGAGGCAAAATACCAGTTTGTCCGGGCCATTGGAGACGGGGGCCAGGCCGGCGTCTACGAATACCGGCGTCGCGCGGCCCCAGAGAAGCGCGTGGCAGTGAAAGAATTTGGTAGCTTGACCTCGCGGGAATGGCGCATATTGGCGGCAGTACGCCACCCGCACATTTGTGGACTGGTGGACGAGGCACGTTACGAGAACCCACGGGTCCGTACCACCAAAATTGTCGTGGATTGCATGGACATGAACCTGCAATCCTTTTTGCAGGCACGTCAGCGGCATGCGGGCAAGGAAGGGAAGCCAAGCGTGGAAGAGAACAAAAAAAACAAGAGCGCAGATTGTGTAAGTGGGAGTGGCAAACAACAGGGCACGTGTATGGGAAAGGGGAGCCTTCCATGGTTTGACAAGGCCTTGCTGCAACAGCAAGAGAAGGAGCAACGTCGGTTGCATAAAGTTAAGAAGGGCGGGTGGGACGGGGGGGAAGGGGAAGGCCTAAACCTGCCCAAGGCGGCGATGGACGTGGAAACGGTGCGGGAGATTTTGTACGCGGTGACGCTGGCCCTTGACTACCTCCACCACAAGCTGATCGTGCACTTAGACATCAAGTAAGTCGCAGGCCGCGAGAGGAAGCCACCGAGGGGGGCTTCGGGGCATAGGCAAAGGCTAGGGTTGTAGCTCTCCCATGGACGAAAGATTTGGCGTGTTGCCCTGACCATATCACCTCCGTGTGGCTCACACGTGTCCTTTCCCTCCCCTTTCCTTCCTCCCTTTCTTCCTCTTTCCCAGGCTGGACAACATCCTCCTCCGCCTTGACAGCCAGGACAAGTCGTCCATCGCCCGAGACCCAGAGAGTGGTCGGCTCTCCATCAAACTCGCGGACTTCGGCCTCGCCATGCTGCTTGGAGGGGCGTCGCCCTGCCCTCCCTCCCCCTCTCCTTCCCCTCCTCGCGCCCCCGGCTCTCCCCCC
>NW_005803771.1:34766-35935 GCF_000240725.1 Microchloropsis gaditana
AATCCATTACCTCGTGCCGCCTACGTACTTGCACATATCATACACACGACGATTATTTAAAAAAAATTGATGCGCCCCGGGATAAAACCGGGACAATTTTGAAAATGTCACAAGGAGGGTGTTTTCGCGTCAGTTAGTCTCACCAGACAGACCCGATGTTTGGAAAGATAACGACACAATTTGAAGGCTTTCCGGGGCATTGCGCAATTTTATAAAAACCGAGATATTTTGCCCTCCTGCTAGACATGCATAGTGAATGTCTAGGCACAGAATCCTGACATGGATGCCGTTTTGAGGATTGTTAAACCTGGAAAGTGGTTGGAAATGTCGCTTTATGGGGGCTTCGCTGGCAAGCAACGAGATCGCTCCTTAAAATATGCCGTTTCCAGCTGGCACACCAAAGAGGAGAGAGAAGGGCCAGGGCTGGTGGAACACGCAGGGAAGTATCCGCCAGATGCGTGTCAGTGTGGAAATCGTGACTGGCTGTTCGGAAGCAAGTAATGCTGATGGTTTTTTCTCTCTCGTTCTTCAGGTTTGCTGACATTGCTGCAACCATCCCAAGTGAGTCCGTCGAGAAGGACTGGCTCCCTCCATTGAAGTGTGCACATTAACCATACCAAATTGGTCTTTTTAAATAAAATTGAAAAGATCAGAGAAATACAAGGAGACCTCTGCACACAATATGGATTCGCTCCAGGCCTTTGTTTCCCAACCTTTGAAGGGCTCAGCTGCCAACCCTCACAACGAGGCTTTGCGAGGGCAGATTCAGCGTGCGCTTGACTTGATCTGTACGGTCCTAACTCTTTTCCCCCTCGAAATGCTGGCGCTGACGTTCAACGGAGGAAAAGATGCCTGCGTGGTTTTTCATTTGGTGCGACTTGCGCTACGGTTGCGAGGCGTCGCAGAAGGAGAGGCTAGCGGGCGACTGAAAGTCCTTTACTTCTCGCCCGAACACGGGGATTTTCCAGAAGTAATCTCGTTCATGGCCAAAATATCCGAAGATTATCATGTCACGTACACGACCTACCCCGCGGGGACCTCTTTCAAGGACGGGATGCGGGACCTGGTGGAGAAACAAGGATTGAAAGCCGTCTTCCTGGGCGTCCGGCGGGGTGACCCCCATTCGTGTGCGTGGAAGAGGGGGGGAGGGACGGAAGGGAGGGAGGGAG
>NW_005803771.1:35945-45617 GCF_000240725.1 Microchloropsis gaditana
GCGCTCATCACCGGCAGCACCCATTCATCCGCCCCGGCCTCAACCAACGGCTGGAGTAACGGTCGGTTCCAGAAGAAACGGTCGTCCGCCCGTTGCCACAGCGGCAAGAGGAGTTTCCGCGCCTTGGGACGGGCGGACGTTGCGCCGGGGAGGAGGGAGGAAGGGAAGGAGGAGGGGGAGGAAGAGGGAGAAGGGGGTTGCAAAAGATCGGCACGGCGTTGCGCTGTAAGGGTCACGTCACACGTGGACGAGAAATACAGGTCATGGGTCCGGAAGGCCATCCGCAGCAACGCCAAGTGCCGGGCATCAGCTTCCTCCTCCTCCTGCCTTTCCTCCCCGGCTGCCCCTGCATCCCCCATCCCTTGGTCCTTCTCTTCGTCGAAATCTACGCCCATCTCGGGACCCGTTACGAGCCTCTCCTCTTCTATCTCTCCCTGGTCGCCTGATGTGATTGCCGAAGTCTCTGTCGTCTTGACCTTCCTTCTCCCCTCCCCTCCCTCTACCCCTCCCTCCTCCCCTCCTTCCTCCCCTCCCTCCCCTTCGGGCCTCACTAGTCCACCGCTGCCGTTCAGGTTGCTGGTCCCAACACTGTCATGAGTCCTAATGTCACGACATTTGTTGACGCCAGCACTACTGATTCTGATCAGGGTTACCTTGGTAATCAGACGAAGCTCCATCCCGTGGCCCCGGTACCTCTCCTCGGAGCCCGTGATCACCGCCAGGTATGGACCGGAAGGCAGATGGAAGAAGCCGTACACACCTTCAATGGGCAAGGAGGATGAGCGGGAGGGAGGAGAGAAAGGGGCGGAGGACGAGGGAGAGGGAGGGGGGAGGGGGTCTGTCCGGGGCTGCTTCCTCACGCGCAGAGGGTCGCTGCCGGAGGAAAGGGTTCTAGAAATGACAACCACGTCGTTGCTCAGCCTCGATTCTAGCACGAGGACATCTTTGGTGATGTGCAGCTGGCGTAAAGCCCGACTGCCCGTGAGCCTTGCAGTGGAGGAGGTGGAGGGCGGCCCCCACGGGACAGGGGAGGTTGTTGAGGTCGTGGGAGGAGTGATGCCTGCAGGGGAAAAAAGGGCTGGGGAGCTTGCATTACCGATACCGCCTCGAACCGTGACCAGCCATTTACAGGGTGATGGGCAATATGTATGGTGAGCTGCCGTGCTCTGATAGGACGAAGTGCTTTGAAGGATGACCAGGAAAACGAGGAGGAAGAGGAGTCTCGAGCGCTTTAAGGCAGGCTGGTTATGCCTAACGCGCATCTCCTCAAACTGACTGGCGCCAGCCACCTGTTTCTGTTTCACAAAATATCGATGCTTGTGGTGACGTTGCCAATGCCGAGTTCGTACCGCAAAAACTAGTCACGAGTAAGGGGGGGGGTGCGAGGCGCGGCGATCACGAGGTGAAAAGGAAGCTGCAGGTCGTCCAGACAAGTGGGGCTGATAAATTTACCACAGCGTTCTCAATGCACTCGTTCCAGCAGCCTCTTGCTTCTCTGACGAAGCATAAGATCCACGTCAAGTGCCTGAACTATGTGATGGAGAGTTTGAATGAGTGCGAGCTGGCAGCTTTACATTGAATACCTCTCTGTCCGGTTCAACTTGGCTTTGACGGGTGTATGTCGTTTCCATGATTTTGCTACGGTATCCTTTGATGTCGATGTTTCACGCCCCTCCCTCTCATATCTTTCATGCACACAATACAAATAGAAACCATGGCACTTCCACGGAGAAGACCGCGCAAGACACGCCTTTGCTGGCGGCTTTCCTTCACCATCATGTTTCTGATGGTGAGGATACCCCCTGTTCCATTGACCCCCCCCCTTTGTGACCTTACAGGCTCCTTGACATTGAGCAATGACGTCCTCATGTCAAACAAATGATCTCAATCCACACTTTGTGCCATCGGTCCAGGCGTTTCGCTTCATTTACCTGTGTATTTTTATCTTCTTTTCCCTTCCCATCCACCCGGACGGGTCTCCCTCATCAGATTTGTGTGTTCCATTCTGTCTGCGCCTATTTCACCCCCTTTGGTACCAAGGGCCTTCGACATAGCCGCACTGATCTTTCTGCAAGTACCAACGGTGACGGTAACAGCAGAAAGAGCGGCTCTTCGGACCCTGAGGCTGGCAAAGGGGACCCTCCGCGCTTTAAACGCCTTGCAAGAAAGATGTCATCGAAATCCTTCTCTTTCAATCAGATACCGGGCAGGAAGAGGGCCGCAGACAGCAGCGATAGCCCAGACAGAAGTAACACCGCTCGAATGCGTCCTTCTCCTCCTTCCTCCTCTCCTTCCTCTTTCCATGAGCCCAGGGGCAGCGGGCCCATATCGGAGGCGGTGGGGCAGCACTTGACCCCTGAGGCGGCGGCACCCCCGGAAATTTTCGACGTGGACGCCCGTCCGAACAGCCAGAAAGCCAGAAAGGTGGCGTCGTCACAATCTCAAGGGAAGGGACACCGAGAAGAGGGATTGGAGGAGGAAAATGGGGCGGGGGTGTGGCAACGGCCTTCCCGAGTCCAACAGCGAAGGGAGAAGAGGCAGCAAGCGGCTATGGACGAAAAAATGCGCCGGGTGAAGATCCAGCGTTTCGGGAAGGAAGGTCTGCTGTTTAAGGACGGCCTCGCAGGGGGACAGGCGGGGGGAGGACGGGACGATGCCTTGCAATGCGAGCATTTTGGGGCCTGCTCTGGGTGTTTCTATCGAAGCGGCTTGGTCGAAACCCCCGTGATGGAAAACGCCCGCGTTTTTTTCCAACGGGTCGCCCGGTACGACAATTTTAGCCTGGGTCTGGCCACGGGCGTGCACGGGTGGCGGACGCAGGCGAAATTGGCCGTGGCCCCGCTTTCTAAGTGGGGGGGATGCCAGCTTGGTTTGTACGAAGAAGGGAGCCACCGGGTGTTGCCGATCCCAAACTGCCGCGTCCACCACCCCAGCATCAATCGGGCCGTCCAAGTGTTGACGGAGGCGACCGTCACGATGAAGACGCGGGCCTTTGACCCGGCTTCTCTGGGGGGTTCCCTCCGCTACGTCCAAGTCGCCGTAGAGCGTCGGACCGGGCGCATTCAACTAACCTTAGTCTGGAACGCCCCGGGGAAGAAGGAGGCAGGCGGGGAACTCTCCCGCTTGTTGAAGGCCTTGAAAGCCGCCGATACCTCGGGTGAATTGTGGCACTCGATTTGGGTGAACTTTAGGACGGGACCGGGCAACACCATCTTCGCCCGGGAGGCAAGGTCGTGGACGAAGCTCTTTGGCGCCGACTTTCTCACCGAAAAAATCGGTCCGTCCCAGACTTTGTTCTACCTGACCCCGCAGTTGTTCCGGCAGGGAAATTTGGACGGCTTTGAAAAGCTGGTGACGCGTGCGCAGGAATTCGTGCCGGCACAAAGCGTCGTCTGTGAGTTGTACGGCGGGGGGGGAGTGATCGGTCTGAATATGCTGGGAAAAGCGGCCGCCTTGCGTTTTTCCGACATCAATCCCTACCTGGGACAGTGCGTAGACAAGACATTGCAGGTATTGCCGGCGAAAAAGCGGGAGAAAGTGTCGTTCATCATCGCCACGGCCCTGGAGGCCTTAGAAGCCGGACACGCCGACGGGGCGACCGTGCTAATCGTGGACCCCCCGCGGAAGGGCTTGGAGTCAGAGGTGTTGGCTCATTTGGTGGACAGGAAAGACCCGTACGCGGGGACGCTGCGGAGAATCGTGTATGTTTCCTGCGGATTCGAGGCGTTGAAGCGGGACGCGGTGGCCTTGATGGACAGTGGCTGGCGCCTGGTGCATGCGGAGGGCTTCGTCCTTTTCCCGGGGTCGGACCATTTGGAAACGTTGGCGGTGTTCGACCGGACGCGGTGAGCACGCAGTAGACCTTAAAAAGTAACATGTACATGCTTTGAACGAGTTTGAGTCGCATTCGTGGAGTATAACCTTCTTTTTGCTTTAAGTGCCTGTGGGGGTATCCTAAACCTGATAGGGAGGTTATTATTAAACTAGTGACTAGAAGTAGGGGAAGCAGCCGCCGCCCATCAAAGCGATACACAAATCCATGATCCTGGCAATTGTTAAAAAACATAGTAAGGCTAGGGGATGGCGAGGTCCAGAACCACGGTCTGGACGCACAGTGGGGTCTAATTCTTCGCCCATTCGGCCCATTTTGCGGCCTTCGGTCAAGATTCTTGGATTCCCAGCGCAGAGATGTGCCACTGCATCAGCACATATCCTCGACATCGACGTTAACACGAATTTGAACGGCACCCTTTCTAGCATACGTCTAGGTTACTCGACCACACGACCTTATTTTAAGCGACTGCCAATCATGACCGATGATGTCCACCGCCCGTCTCCAGGAGCCCTCCAATCCCTGATCTATACGCCGCGTTCGCCTCAGTCAGAACAACCTTCGTTGGAAGTATTGGACCAACTTCTGCTACCGAACAAGAAAGCATACATACCGGTGAAGACGACGCAGGATGCGTGGAAGGTCATCCGTGATATGAATGTGAGGGGTGCGCCTTTAATCGCCATAGTCGCGGTGCTGAGCCTAGCGGTGGAGATGAGCGCAAAAAGTAACGTGCAGGGGAAGGACGGCTTTGCCTCGTTACAAGCAGCAGCGGCATGGTTACAGGAAGCTGTAGTCTACTTGAAAACGTCTCGACCCACTGCAGTGAACCTTTTTACCGCCATGGACGAAGTCCTGCTTTTGAGTCAGGCTACCACCAAGAAACATGACGCGGTAGGGGCCTGCGTCCAAAACGCAGCCCCATTGGTCAGCGCGGTGGTAAGGTTCGCGGAGCAGATGCTCAAGGAAGACGTGGAATCAAACCAGGCAATAGGAGACCACGGGGCCGCTGCCATCTTGGCAAATCTCTTGCCAGGACAAGGAGTGAAAGTCCTCACGCATTGCAACACAGGGTCCTTGGCAACGGCAGGGTACGGCACGGCCCTAGGCGTCATTCGATCACTGCACAAAGAGGGGCGGCTGGCACGTGTCTTTTGCACAGAGACGCGTCCCTACAACCAAGGAGCTCGTTTGACCGCCTTCGAACTGGTCCAAGACCAACTTCCGGGTACTTTAATCACGGATTCGATGGTCTCCTTTCTCATGGCCACGCAGGGCTTGGACGCGATTGTGGTGGGTGCGGATCGGATCGCAGCGAACGGCGACACGGCCAACAAAATCGGGACGTATCAATTGGCAGTGACAGCGAAACATCATGGGGTTGCATTTTATGTGGCAGCGCCGTTCACGTCGTTCGATCTCTCCTTGGCATCCGGTGATCAGATAGAGATTGAAGAACGGCCCGCGCGGGAGCTGACGCAGGTGCAGGGGATTCAAGTGGCGCCCCAAGAGATTGCGGTATGGAATCCAGGCTTTGATGTGACCCCCGCCTCCTTGATCACAGGGATCATCACAGAGAAGGGCGTGATCCACCCTTTCCCCTCTGCTGGGGCTACAGACGCGAAGCCACGCGTTCCAACACAGGAGACGGGCGAAGCCAGGAGGAAAAGCAACGGGACCGTGGGCCATGGAAGGCGGATGACGTTTGACATCCCGGGCTTTTTGAACGGCGAGGGGGCGCATCAAATACCATCGTCTTTGCCGGATGCCGCAGCCCCGACCCCTTCCATGGAGTTGGACAGCGCCAACCTCCCATCCCCCGCCTCAGGATACGAGGCTTTGAGCGAAGAGAACGTGGCGCTTTTCCTTGAGAAACACGTGCGAGACGTGTGGGACCTGCTGGGGGCCCGGACCGGGGCCGAGGTGGAAATCTCCGAGGTCGGAGATGGGAATTTGAATCTAGTGTTCATCGTCAGAGGTCCGAAAAACACCGTGGTCGTCAAGCAAGCCCTGCCCTACGTGCGTTGTGTGGGGGAATCGTGGCCCTTGACGCTGGACCGGGCCTTCTACGAGGCCGCCGCATTGCAGGAGGAGGGCCGTCACACGCCAAGGCTGGTGCCAGAGGTACGGCGGGAAAGGAGGAGGGTGTGGACGATCCCTGAGCATCTTTTTATCAAATTCTGGGCCATGTTTTGCGATCCTTCATGCTGTGACTTGGGCTGACGTCTTCCCCGCATGGTACCTCTCAGGTCTACTATTCTAATAGGGCACTGGCCCTGATTGTCATGCAGTTCGTGCCTCCCCCCCATATCATCCTTCGGAAAGCCCTGATACGAGGCGACGTCCTTTCTACCCTGGCAGCGGACTTGAGGTGCGTGTGTCGGGCGAACTGCTCGGAATCTTCTCCGTGTCCCCCTGGTTGAGGATGCATGGGCCGACCCGCCCAGCTACCTCTCCTATTCCCGGTTTGCCGGCACACAACGTAGCGTCAATCAATAACAACAACGTCCAAACAGACGAAAGTATACCGCACGCACTCAGACTCCCTTCTTGCAATCCCTTTCTTTCCAATCCCCACGGCCTGCCCGCGCCCTCGCTCTCAGCGACTTTATGGCACGGAACCTCTTCTTCACTTCCTCCTTCCACCACTCTGGCCCTTCCAAACGGGAGGCGGTGGCCTTCTGGTCAGGAAACCATGGTTTGTGCGCCTTGACGGAAGCTGTCGTCTTCACCGAACCCTACTGCCCGGAGGTGGCGCACAATCGTTGGACCAGCCCGGCATTGGACGAGACGGTCGCCCAGCTTCGACAAGACCAGGCTTTAAAAGTGGCTGTGGGGAAATTGAAAGCGAAATTCATGGATTCCACGGAAGCTTTGTGCCACGGGGACTTACACACGGGTTCCGTGATGGTCAAGGAGGGATCCACCGTCGTAATCGACCCCGAATTCGCGTTCTATGGGCCGATGGGCTTCGAGTGCGGGGCTCTCATGGCAAATTTCTGGCTGAATTATTTCAGCCAGGCGGGGCGGGCATCGGACGGGGGAGGACGGCACGAGTATGCTGAGTGGGTCCTTGACACGTCCGTGGCGATATGGCAGGAATTCTGCGCCAAATTTCTGGCTTTGTGGGCCGACGCGGCGACGCATCAGGGAGAAGGTTTCAAGCGAGTCGCCTACGCAAAGCCCGAGGAGCTGAGAGCAGCCCAGGAAGCGTTTGTGCAAGACCTCCTACGGGACACGCTGGGCTTTGCCGGTTGCAAAATGATTCGGAGGATCATCGGGATCGCGCACGTGGAGGACTTGGAGTCGATCGCGGATCCTCAAGTGCGGGCGGCCTGCGAGAAGCGGGCATTGAGCATGGCTCGGACCTTGGTGGTACACGGAAGGGAGTACGCGAGCATGGAGGCAGTAGCGGCCTTAGCCCGGAAAGCCTGAGTCTCGAGGCTGGATGTAGGGGTCCGGGTGAACGCCATTGCAAGGGGCTTCGGAGGAAGAGGTATGCAAGAAATTAGACCGGACTTTTCTTGGCTGGACATGGACGGCCGGTTGTAAGCACAATGATGATGAAAGCGAAATGGTCCTTACGTGAAGGCGGAGGAAAGGCGTGGGGTCTGTGGCTCCAGCCCTTGACCTGTGTCTCGGTTCTCCCCCCCTTCGTTTTCCCAGTGATGTTTCTTTCTCATTTACGCTGGCCGTGCAAAATTTCAGATCTGCCACGCCAATTGCTGGATATTTCCTCCTCTCCCTTGTCGCACATTTGGAGACGTACCCAACGTCTGAGGTTCCGAACAGCAATCAATTTTACAATTCTTTCCCACAAATTACCCTCGAAGTCAATTTCTCCCTGGTACTTTGCCCTTCCCCAAAGCCTTCCTCTAACTCACACCTCCCAAAGCCAAGAGTCAACGTGACCTATCGAGGCATTCATGACGCCGCATAGCCTAAGACATGCTCAAACAGCGCCTTGCCCGTCATCTCAGGTCCGTCTTAAGCATCTCCACATGCATCTGGGGGTCCATGCATTGGGGCATAACGTACAAGTAGGAATCCGGGTTGGGTTTGTAGTAGTCCTGTCTCCCGTCTCGTCTCCACCGGGGGTCATTTCTGGACGCCTGACAGACCAATTCCTTCCTTTCTCCCTCCTGGCTGCTGCGATTGGCCGCTGAGAGGGCTTCTTTACTCCGTTCCTGAGCCCCGACTTGTAGCTTTTCTTTTTCAAAAGCCGCCAAACGGTCGGTCACCAGATTTTTCGCAAATTCGTACAAGAGTAGGTCCCACGTATTGGCCCGCCAGACCGACGCAAACATCTCCCGGTCGATTTCCGTGTCGTCACGCAGGCGGATCAGCTTGTTCCTCTGGTTCATCCCCCTGCTAGGATCCTTCCCCTTTTCCCCCAAGCTCTCTTGCACGTAAGCCGTCTGGTTCGCCCACCCCATCCATTCCGTGATCATCACCACGTCAAAACTCGCGAGGATACGTCGGGCCAGCTCGTAGTCGTGCTTTCCAACCTCTGCGTAGGTGTTATGCCGGTATCGGTTTGTCAACGTTTGCACGTAGTAATTGTCCACCGAGTACCAGACTCCCCGCGCACTCGCCCGGGTCCAGCGGACGTAATCCATCTGCCGGACGTACCGAACCCAGTCTTGGAAGGAAAGGGGCACGGCAGCTTTCGCCTTGGTCTCGTCGTAGATCGCGGCAGCCAAGGCGGGGTCCGTGCCGGGAACCAAAGGGGCAGGTTTGTAGTCGTACCGACCTTCGTACCAGTAGGAGGACAAGATCCGCGCCAGAGGCTGTCGCAGGGAGGTCAAAATCATCATCTCACCCTGGTCATGGAAGCAGGACACATTGAATGTGCGCCCTTCGGCCACGTAAACCAGTTGTTCGCGGTCATTCTCCACCAAGGCACTCAGATAATTCCGTAAGGTCGTTCCACCTGCTTTTCGCATGTGCAACAAGAAAGCGCTGCCCTTGCGCGCCCGGAAACAAGCCTGTGTCTGTGCCATTTCTTCCTGTCTTCGAAAAGGGCGCACGGATTTGGTGGATGTCAAAGCTTCGAAATCAGGACGCCCCCGTAACTCTGCTTCCAAAGCACGCCACAGGCTGCCTCCCACCAAAGGTTCTTTCGCCTCCATTTTTTCCACTTCCACATTCTTGCGCTTTCTGGTGATATCTTGAGTGTCCGTGGACGCCCTTGACGCACCGCTTGCGTCCACCTTGGCCCAGTGAGCAAAGGGGGCTTTTGCTAATGCGGTCACGTCGCCGATCCTCAGTCGAGTCTTTGCGGTCTGCGAATGCAAACCCCGGGCAGACATTTCCGTGGTGGCAGCTTTTTTGGGGGCATACATGTTTGTAAGGAGGACGCCAAATCCCACGGCGAGCGCGGTCATGATGGTCAATGCCCGTCTAAAGCGCGGAAAGGTTCTTGGAATGTGGGATGTCATTCTGAAGATGGTTCAGGCTTCAAAGTGAGAAGGCGCTGCACTCGAATAAGTATGTGCTTCGAAATTCGTCTGACAGCAGAAAAATCGCACGATTGCCGCTGTGCGGTTTGAAGACAAGACTTGCAAGTGCCTGGTTAGATGCTGGGTTTTATTATTTGATTAGACGCAGACTTTCTATGGGCCTAGGTGTTGAGGCAGAGAAGCCGGCGAAAGCGCGCTGTGAGGCCAAATTGGGACACAGAAATTGCAGAAATGCGCTACTACCCCTGTAGCCTGTGAGAAAATCTGTCCGGAATGGAAGGGTGCAAGGTTACGATTTAAAGGGAGACAAAGAGGTTCGTGGCAACCAAGGAGCTCGTTTGACCGCCTTCGAACTGGTCCAAGACCAACTTCCGGGTA
>NW_005803770.1:0-1219 GCF_000240725.1 Microchloropsis gaditana
CCACCAGGTCCTCTGCACTGTCTCCCCCACCCTCCAGCACCACCACTGCCCCTCCCTTCTTCACATCTACCCGGACTGCGTCGAAGGCTTTCCCCACCGCCCATGAACCCACCTCCTCCTCCAAGCCCAGACATTCCGCCCCCCCCATCGTCGCAAGCCACAGGGCTTCCTTCCAATCGATCCTCATTCCCTCCCTCCCTTCTTTGCACCATTGCTCTCCTCCCTGCTTCCCTCCCTCCTTCTTTCCCTCCCTCTCCCCTTCCTCCTCCCCATGCCGCCATTCCTCCACCCCGTCCTCCAGGGCCCGCGAGGCCAACACGCAGGACCGGATCGCCGACAGCATGGAGCTCGAGTACCCTCCTGCCACGTCAGTGCCCAAACCGACCTTGACCCCGGCTTCTAGAACCTTCCGCACGGGGAGTACTCCGTGTCCGAAGAAGAAATTCGAGAGGGGGCAATGGGCGAGGCCGGCCCCCCTACGCGCCAGGATGGCGAGCTCGGAGGGGGAGAGGTGGATACCATGAGCCAAGACGGTCAGCGGGGTGAGGAGCCCGCACCGTTCGAAGACAGGAAGGTCCCGAGACTCTCCTTGGTGGTGCTCGGCCAGACGATGGTTGAAAGCCACCTGGTCCGCGCTCTCGCTGATGTGGGACTGGATGTGTAAACCGGGTGTCGACCCACCCCGCCCTCCTTCCCGCCCTCCTTCCCTTCCTGCATATTTGCGCGCCAGGGCACCCAGCCCTTGGAGTAAGGCGTCGGAGCAGGTGGGGAGGAAGCGTGGGGTCAAGACCGGGCGGACCAACGGGGAAGCCACCACGTCCAGCACGTAGTCGAGGAACGCCTCCGTCGCTGCCAAGGAGGCGGAGGCGGACGCCTCACAGTAGTCCTCGGGCGCATGCCTGTCCATGTTCACCTTCCCTACGAAACCGCGCTGCCCCTTGGCGTGGATCAGGTCGACCAGTAGCTTGGTGGGAGCCAGGTCCTTGCTGGCGAAGTAGAGGGCCGTGGTGGTACCCTGCCCTACCACCGTGTCAAGGAGGGAGCGGTAGAGGGACTGGGCGTAGGACAAATCGCTGGCGAGCCGAGCCTCGGAGGGAAAAGTGTACCGGTTCAGCCATTCCAGCAACGGCAAATGGGTGGCGGTGCCCGTGTAGCCAAATTGAGGGGCGTGGAGGTGGGTGTCGACAAGGCCGGGGAGGAGGAAGTGGGAGGGAGGGAG
>NW_005803770.1:4683-7890 GCF_000240725.1 Microchloropsis gaditana
CGTTCCGGGCGTGGGAACCAAGGGAGGAAAATTGGGAGACGAGGCCCGTGGCCAGGAGGGAGGAAGCGCGGGCCGGCGAGGGGCAGGGCGGGGTGGAAGGGAAGAGGCCGGGAGGCATCGGCTCCTTCTCCAAGAGCCGGCGCAGTTTCAAATGTCCAAATTTGAATTTGTCATGTCCCGTGTGCTTCCCGGGCACGGAGGCGAGCAGGACGGCTTGTGCGGAGGAGAAGTCGATGCGTGGGAGTTCCTGTTCGATCATTTCGGTGAGGAGGGGGTGCCCCTTGCCGGGGGAGTGTGGGCCTGAGGAAGGTGCGAAGAAGGTAGGAAAGGAGGGAGGGAGTATGGGAGGGAGGGAAACAGAGAGGGAGAGAAGGAGGGGAAAAGGGTCAGAATGCCTGAAACATCACCCCGCCCGCGCCTCTGAACCCGGACCTGTATTCAAATAACTTATCCCTCCCTCCTTTTCACTTTTTCTGTCCTTTCCGCCTCCTCCCTCCTTCCCTCCCTCCTTCCCTCCCTCCTTCCCTTCCTCCTTCCCCACCTCGCGACCCGCACTCGTTCTCGAAACCATTCAAAGCCTGCAGGTACTCCCTCAGGTCCCGACCGAACAAGGAATCGTCCGCTTTGTCTTCCTCGCGCAATTTCGGAAAGTCTTGCACCCAGATCCCCTGCGTCTTGTTGTGCCAGTCCACCTCGATGAAATTGCTCGTGCAGATCATCACGCGGATGCCCCCCTCGTACAATAGCAGGGCCATTTTGGAATGGTGCGTTCCCCAGGCGAAGGGTGTGTTGCGGAACCTAGGTTTGAAGGTGGCGATGTTGGGAAAGGCTTCGGAAATCTGGGGCGTGCTCGGGTTTTCATCTCCGTAGATGCACAGCCAAGGGATGGAGAGGAGGCGGGGCAGGGTCTCCAGGAAGAAGGACCATTCGTACATGTAGTTGCAGACAATGGCGCGATGAAAAGCACCGGAGAAAATATCCTCCAACCCCAGGCACTGCGCGTTGTATTCAGGGGAGAGACCACGGACCTGGCCCAGGTAGAAGGGAAGTAGAGGGAGACTTGCCGACGAGCCCACCTTCCCACCGCTACTGCTGGAGTAGTTCGCGTGTTCGGCCCCGTTCTTCCAGCTTTTCTTGAGTTCTGCCTGTGTTTCCGCGGCACATGGATTGCTGGCAGCAGTCTCGCGGCCATTTTCGATTCCAGAACCTCGGGGATGCGGGGACTCGATAACCTCCACTTGCTCCTCGTCGTCCTCGTCACTCTCTAGAGTCAGGTCGTGCACGGGTTTCTCCGCGATTCCCCCCGTCATTACAATGCTCTCACTGTTTTCATCCATACACTTGCCATGGTCGCTGGTATTCAAGGAGTGCTGCGGTGCAAGCAGAGATCTGGCCGCGGCGGGAAGGGGATCGGACTTCGCGAGGTGCAAAACGAGTCTGCGCCGCTTTTTGTCCTGGTCCTCAGGTCCATCTAAGCTAGACATCTCCAAGTCCAGGCAGTCGTATTTCTATGACCGCTCAACAGAGCTTTGTTTTTCCTGTTTTGTGATACAAGAGAAGTTATGCCAGGAACTGTACAGGAGGGAAATGAGCACACCTTCAGTAAGGAGTAAGCGATATGGCGATTCCATGTCTGAGCAAAGGCTGTGACACCACTCCGTTCGTGAAGACTGCTTACATGGTAAGCATGTAATATTTTGAGAGAGGAAGCTACGCATCTCTGCTTTTCCCGTCATTAACATGTCGCAGTTGACCACAACAACAGGGTCCCAAGGTTGTAAAGACCACGTACGTGTTGAGGAAAAACCTCCCCACCCCTTGGCACAGGGCTGAGCAAGCACACCGACACCCCCTCCCCAAAAAGGACTCGGCAACGAGCGAATTAAAAACGATGCAGGGCAATATAGCACAAGCACTCCCGCCCTGGCAAGTGACGCGCGCTGTCCTTGGCTGGTTGGAAGAAGACGTACCTAGCATGGATATCGGTGGCTTTGTTGTGGGTGGTGAGTACGCTCGATTTTGGCAACGGCATTGTCTCTTTCCCGTTGCTGCTTTGTATGCTTTATATGACATGCTACTAAAATTCTACTTTTTCCTTTACATAAGTGATCGTAAATTTTCATGGGCGTTTTTCGGTGAGGTATTTTTATCTCTGCACTCCACCTCTTACTCCGCTCCTGCGTGCTTTCATTGCTATCATCCCACAGAAACGCCTACGACCGCGCTCCTCTACGGAAAATCCAAAGGGATCCTTTGTGGAAAAGTTTTTTTTGACGCGGTCTTTAAAGCGTTGGATTGCACGGTGGAGTGGATGGAAGGAATGGAAGATGGAGCGGTGTTGTCTCCTCCTGTACCCAGTAAAGCAACCACATATCCCAACCAGGGAAAGCAAGACGAGACTGACAGAGAGCAGTCTATAAAGGTCCACGTGGCAACAGTCAAAGGCAAAGCACGCCATATTTTGCTTGGAGAACGCACGGCCTTGAATATTTTGACTAGGGCAAGTGGGATCGCCACCATCTCCCGGGCCTCGGTGGACATTGGGCGTCGCGCAGGGTGGCATGGGACCATTGCGGGCACCCGCAAGACCACTCCCGGCTTTCGAATGGTGGAAAAATACGCCCTGTTGATCGGAGGGGCGGCCACACACCGGCAGGATTTGTCGCAGATGGTCATGCTCAAGGACAATCACGTGTGGAGCACGGGGAGCATCACCAAGGCCGTGAAAGCGGCGCGAGGGGTGGGTTCCTTTTCCATCAAAATAGAGGTCGAGTGCCAGACCTTGTCGCAAGCGCAGGAAGCGGGGGCCGCAGGGGCGGACGTGATCATGCTTGACAATTTTGCCCCTCCTCAACTGAAAGAAACGGCTGCGCTCGTGAAAAGCCAGTACCCGCACGTAGTGATAGAAGCCTCGGGAGGGATCACCACCGAGACCCTGGAGGAATATTTTTCCCCTCATGTGGATGTGATCAGTCGCGGGAGCTTGACCCAGGGCTATCCGGCTTTGGATTTCTCCTTGAAAATTGTGCCGCTGGGTACGCGATGAGGGAGGGAGGAGGGGAGGAGCGAGGGGTACAGGAAGAGATCCGGCTTAAATGCGACGCAAGCTGCGAATTCCGGAGACGAGAGAAATGTGCGATGCCACTCCCTAAGCAGATATGCATTGACTTGCCATTATTTCTGTGTCTTTGATCGCCCCTTCCCCGC
>NW_005803770.1:9954-12365 GCF_000240725.1 Microchloropsis gaditana
GTAATTCGTGGCCATGGCAGGGAAGGAACGATGAGATGAGAAGGACGGTGGAGACTCAGGTTGCCGCCCGTCGGTCTGTTGCTTCTTTTACTCCATCATAACTATGAGGAGCGTCCTCGTTACAGCTTTGTTGAGTCATCCATGCATCAAGAACGACTCATCCTCCGTCCTCTGACCCACCGATCCAACGCTTATAAGCAACCCGCGTACTTAAGGTGACTTCACCCATGGTACTCTGACCGCATCTGCTGCTCATCCTCCGCCGCACCAAAGGAATGTCTCAACATGATGATATTACACAATGACGGTACACTTTTCGGATCCTGCACATTTTTACGTCTACACAACTGGTACACGTATTTCGCATTTTTCAAAATTTCAAAATTGCAGCCTCTCGGGTTTCCAACTCCCCCCTTCGACCCTTTCCTCTTCCTCCACACCTTTGCATCCATCGTGGGACACATAAATTCACAAACCCTCATGTTCCCGAGCTCCTGCAGTCTCGTCACTTTCTTTTCACTGGACATCGTGTGGAGCTTGAGGCTGCGCAGTGGTCGAAAACGTGTGCATCGATCCCTCTGGCGCCCGCCAGGGGGCAGTCGGGAGTCTTCGGCGCATTCATCCCTGCATAAATTCTCACATGTCCTAGCTCACCACACAATATCCGTACCCGTCATACTCCCACGATCTTTCTCTCTCATGCCGACATCCTAAGAAGGCTTGTTCCTCCTCCTCTCCGCCCAGGAGGCTCCACTTGCCTTTCCCCTCCCCCGCCTCCCCTCGCTCCACTTCCTCCAACAGCATTCGGAAGGCCCTTTCAACGTCCACGTTGTGTTTGGCCGATATCTCCAGGAAGGGAATGCCTAATGTGCGTGCCAATGCTCTGCCTTCCCCCTTTCCCACCTGCCGCTGAGCGCATAGATCCAACTTGCCCCCCAACAAGACACGTGGCACGGGCGAGTCGCCGTGGTACCGCAAAACGACCTCGTTCAGGGTTTGGATAATGGTAAAAGATTCGCGGGAGGTGATGTCGTAGACAAGCAGGTAGCCATGAATGCCGATAAGCGCATTGCGGGAGAGGAACCGGCTGAATTCTTCCTTGGCGTACTCTGTGTACTGCCTGGTAGGCCCTGGCGTGTCCACTATATCGCAGCACACGAGCTGCGTCGTTTTTTCGTGGCTACTTTTCCCTTTTGCCACCCCTCGCTCCTCTCCTTCAGTTTCCAACACCTTTCTGTACAGAGATTCTTCATCCGGGTCTGCCGCCGATTGGATCGTAAACTTCTCTTGAACGAAACGCCTGGTCACACTTGACTTCCCCGCCCCCCGATGACCTACGACAGCAAACTTGCGGTGCACTACTCCCAGAAGAGGCGGAGGTCGTAGGGAAGGGGGAGGACGAGGCGAAGTGGAGGAGGGCGGCATTTCAAACGGCAAACCTAGGCAGGGACATGAATGTTGGTGGGTGCGAGTGGAATCGGGTGGTCAAAAATAGTACAAGATCGTGGGGCACATATCAGAATGGATGAATTTGATCATTTCATCCACATGAACGCTGTTTAACGTATCCTTTGGTCCCTTTTAAGCAACAAAATTTTGAGAAAAGGTAGTCACCATGTCGGGACGCAACACAAACGTGCATCACGCCTGATCTTTCAACACCTCCGTCACGAAGCTACGAAATCGCACTCAGCGTGCCACAAATTGTAAATGACACAGCCATCAAATTGGAGGCAGAAATTCTCTATCAATTTGTTGTCGTGGGACCGTGGACTTGGTCGTCCTAGCCAGCTTTCCCAGAACATGGAACTTACGAAATTTTCTTTCGAGACAGTCAGGAGGTTATTTCCAGGAAGAGTCGGAGGCAAACTGCCCCGTGCATAGCATACCGTCCTTTTATCCATTGGCCTTGTCCAAGGTCCTTTTTGGTTCGATCATGTTCGTAGGCACGATGGCATCGGCCCTTTCGTGACTGTCCTCACCCTAAATGGACTCGGCAAATGGCTATATCTATCCTTCTAGTCTGAAAAGAAGCACAAGCCCCCTCCCACCGCATACGTGTTGCTCCTGGCTCACATGTTCATTTCTTTCCAGTCTTTCATAAAATTACATCATGCTCTCTATGTATATTTCACCCTTGTTTGATACTATGCTGTCCCTTGTAACTATGAAAGTCTGCCCTTTCTTTTGACGAGGCCTCAAGCACCCTGTCCTCAAGACTTCTTTCCAGACACATTTACACGGCTGGAAACTTCCTTGACCTTTTCTATCTCCTATCGGTCGCTGACCTGTTTCTCCTGCCTCTTTAGTAATGGTGCACAGGGCTTACCCACGGCTCGTCCCTAGAATCATACCGTGTGGGTGGACATACGTAGGGTAGGGGAAATGCCAGGAGCGCCCCCCCCTTCCCC
>NW_005803770.1:15858-17372 GCF_000240725.1 Microchloropsis gaditana
CTTGCACGGCTCATACCGTCATTGCCATGCCCGCGGCTACCCCGGATGCCCACGCCCGGCGTGTCTTCCTCTCCATCTGTCCACCCAGAAAAGGAAGTCCGTTAAGCCAACAGGAAAGCAGGGAAGTACAAGAATTTTGCGTTCGACGGAGTCAAACCCTGCTTCTAATACATAAAGCTTTTTTTCTCTCATCCCCTCCCTCTGTTCACTCGTGGAAATGCGCCTCAGTCAGTGAGTGAGAAGGCGTTGGAGAAGGGAAGAAAAACATGCCACTCTCCCCACCGGCTTGCCACAAGCACCACAAATCCGGCAGGAAGCTGTGGAAACAAGTACGAAATAAAAAGAGAATCAATAAGTACTGACCTGCGTCGGGTGGCACGTAGTCCTCGTCCGAGCTATCATCTCCGTCATCGTCGTCCTCCATCCCATTTGCTTGTTGGTGGTGGTGGTGTTGTTGTTGTTCCTTCTTCTGTCTTTTTTTACGCCCGTTTTCATCCTGACTCGAGCGTGCCATTCAAGATCTAGCATGCCAGAGAAGTTTATTAGTCATAGGGAAGAACAAAATCCGAAACAAATTCCGCGTCGACTTCCAAAAGGCCTCATTGAAATTTAACTTGTCTCCGGCCTCCGGTAGCTGCTCGCTTTCCTCTCGCTACCACCGCTCGACAGCTCCCTCCATTATGATCTGAATGCACCGTGCTTCAGCCATGTGGGTGGATGCAGGAGTGCGCAATGCATGGATGTTGGATTAACGCGTGAGTCTCCTGTTTCGCGTGGCTTATGCTTTGTTCACGCACAGGAACAGGGAGCAGGAGGGGCGCAGGGACCTGGATTAGGACTGCCACAATGCGTCGACTGCGCACTGTGATACCGAGGAAAGCACATGCAAAGGGGCACCCATCGAGGACATTGGGGCATGGAGTACAGCTTGAAAACAGTCCTCGTTCTTCGGCGGCTTCTGTTTTTGGTGTTCCTTTTACCCCGGTGCTTTCCATATCATCCATTCCCCTTGGAGGGGCTTTCAGCCGGCCCAGAAGCAACAGCAACAGCAGCAGCAGTAGCAGCAGCAGCAGTGATAGTAGCAGTAGCGACGATAGCAGCCACAGCAGCAGCAGCAACAGCAGCAGGAATCTAGCACGTTGTCATCATAGTACCAAGACAAGCGCTCACGCGCAGGCAGTAGAAGAGGAGGGGGGGGATGGCAGGGAGGGGGGAAAGAACATCGAGAAGGGCCGCCCTGGCACACGCAGCGGTGTGCGACCAAAAGGTAAATGCATGCATACTCTTGAGGATTGGCGCGTATTCGAGACACGAAGGTTGAGATAGCCGGTGGTGAGGGAAGAAGAGTGTAAAGAAGGCAGGTGGCACTCGGTTTATTCAAGGGGGATGCAAGGAGAAAGTAGCTTCGCTCTCTGTTACATTTGGGTCGGCATATTTAGCAGGTGGTGCGATGAAGCAAGGGCAGACTATCAAAAAGTAGAGAAGTGCATGGGAAGGAAGAGATGCCTGTCGGC
>NW_005803770.1:20450-23289 GCF_000240725.1 Microchloropsis gaditana
GGGGGCTTTTAATTTGGACCCCGATGCTCACGCGGACGCCAGCAGCATGTGCGATTACTTCGTCTCCTCGATCATCGGACAAGTGTTTACATGGATCTCGGTCTTGTGCCTGGCGATCACCGCGGCCGGAGCGATCAAATTTAATCCAGAGTTGGAGAGGCTTCGAAGGGAGGAGGAGGAGGTAGTGGAAGAGGAGGAGGAGCTGGAGGAGGAGGAGAGAGGAAGGAAAGGGGGGGGGAGGTGCTTGGGGGGACTAAGGAGAGGGCTGGCGAGGCCCCTTTTGTTGAAGGAAGAAGAGGTCAAGGAGGAAGGACGGCAGGGTGGGGATTTGGGAAGGGAGGAATCTGGGGAGAGGCGATGACTTTTGGGGGAGGACAAGTTAAAAGAGTCGGAGAGCAATGATCGTGATTGTGATGAGCTCAGAAGACTGTTGGATGAGTACCCGACTGGAAGAGGTGAGGGGACGAAGAGCGAAGGAGTGAAGTTGTTGATGGGACGCTGACAATGGGAATGGTAGTAAGTAGGATTCGCTGTTTACAATGAATATTTTGAAGATGTAAAGCTGAAGTCATGACAATAGGAAAGGATGCGGTTAAAGCCATGGAAATAGACCACATAACAAAAATAAGATACGTGCATACATCTCGGGAAAACCACGACAAAATACTCAGGAAAAAAACATTGATAAGCGGACGGCGTCCAATGTCCCTGAAAATAATGTTTACTCAAAATAATTTCGAAAAACGCTTCAAAGATTGTCTCTAATCTCAACAGGCAATCTCCCCTCTATCCCCCCGGGGATATGATAAATGATAACCAACAAAAGATGAAGACCCATGATCGTGGTCAAGTGTCGATAGTCATACACATCAAGGTTGTCTCCCTATTTGGCTGCCTGGAATACCCTCCTTCCACCTGATTATTGTTCTTTGCAATGAAAGATCTCACCATGGCTATCCGTCTCGGTTGAGCTTTCGCCGACTCTGGAACAAAGCGGGTCCGAAAAATGGGCGAAACACCAAATACGGAACGCGCACCAGGGTCACACAGCCCACCGGACGTGGGCATGAGCTTCCGGCATGGAGCTCTGTGGGAAAGGCTTTGCCATCTGGTTGAGGAATCGTGGCGACAAAGCCAACAGTATACAATGGCGAGTTCTGAACAAGATCTTCCATGTTAAGTCAAGCAACCCTTTCCTTTTTGCAAAATTAAAGGGTACACCTGCATCTACCGCCCTGAAAAGCGACTCGACCTTTCTTCCTCCTCATGTCCACGGTAGCAGCTTTTAAAGCAGGGGGGCACAATGCTTTTGTCGTAGGTTGGACCGGAGAAGTGGGCAAGGAGGTTGTCTCGGTAAGGCGGTGGTTGCTGTGATAGCTCCCCAGTACTATTTCTGTCTTGGCCAAACTTGATAGGCATCCCACATCTCCTTTTTTTTTCCTCGACTGCGTATCGCGAAATAGTCTCTGGCCGCCACGGATGCCTACAAGAAAGTTTATCTGATCGGACGCCGCAATGCCGAGCTCCCCGCAGGGCCCGGGTACGAGAAAATGGTGTGTACTCTGTACCCAACGGGGAGCCTTGCTTGCTACTATAAAATTCGATCGCATGAGTTTGTGTCACTTGCCAGACATTGCTTGCTATTGCAGATACACGCGGACCCTCCTGTCCTCTCTCCATCGGTTTCCTTGATACTGACTCTTCTCGCCCTTGCCTTATGAAGGAACAACGAATCCTGGATTTCGACTCCCTCTTGACCGACCCACCCTCTCCGGCCACCATCGCGGCTTTTGCCGACGCCGACGTTGGTTTCTGTTGCCTGGGGACCACCAGGGGGAAAAGCGGGGTCGATGGTTTCATCAAGGTGAGTCAGGAAGGAGCAGGCAACGGCCTTTCGGAAGGGCCGACCCGTCCCTCTTTCCTCCCCATGTCAGGTGGATTATGAGTACGTGCTGGGCGCTGCCCGCGCCGCCAAAGCAGGCGGCCTCCAGGCCTTCCACGTCGTCACCTCCGTGGGCAGCAACGCCGCCAGCCGCATGCTCTACCCCAAGACCAAAGGCCGTGCCGAGGAGGGTCTCAAAGAATTAAGCCTGGCGCGGCTCTCCATCTACCGCCCCGGCGTCCTTCTCTGCAATCGGGCCGAGAAACGGTTGTTGGATCAGGCCGGTCGTTTCTTTCTGGCGCCGGTAGCGGCCGTGGCGCCCACCGCCATGACCGTCCCCACCAAGGTTGTGGGGCGAGCGATGGTAGTCAATTCGGTCCTGGGAGGGGTGGAGGGAGGCACAGAAACGTTGGAAAACGCCGCGATCCATGCCATGGCCAAGAAAGATCTGTAGAAAAAGCGCGCGAAGGACGGAGGAAGGCGGGAATGGAGGGAGGGAAAAGGGCGAGAGGTGGGGAGGGAGGGTAGGGGTAGGAGGACATCGACAAGAGGGCTCCCCGCGGTCAAGGGAAGGGGGGGCACGCCAAAGCAAGACATGGGAATGCCGCAGCCACGGAACGAACGAGCCAAAGGCAAACGTGACAAGGGAAACACCGAGCAGGGAGGGGTCGAAGTGCGGGGTGGGTCTTCCTCCATCTGACTTTTGATTTCGCGCAATCCCTCTTCGAGGGCGCCGTCTTCTCCTCATCCTACAGCCCCCCGTCCCGCCGTTGCTTCCGCCCCAACAACCTGTCGCTTATTTCCGCATTTCTCTTTCTTTTGGCATGGGCTTCAGCCAGTGATCTTCCCTCAGAGGCTCCACACTCACCCAACCACCAGGATGGCAAGCACCCCTGCCTGTTCTTCCGTCCAAAAAGCGATGTCCCCGACCGTCTCCTCGCTAGTGGTAACCTCCTT
>NW_005803770.1:23299-28788 GCF_000240725.1 Microchloropsis gaditana
TCCCACACCCCGAACGCAAACAGGCACACCGGTAAAAATACGACTGCCAAAATTCTTTCTCCTCCCTCCCGCGTCCGCCCAGTCGGGCGTGCATTTTCTCCAAGGCAGGGTCCAAGCTCAGGAGCCGGGTAATGACCGTGACGTAATTTTCCAGGTCAAACGGGCCAAACTGCTCCTCTTCTTCCGCATGCAGGGGCGCAAAGGTTGCCTCGTCGTGAGAAATGGCCAGAATTTGCTCCATCAACGGCTGGGTCAAGATTTCTTGACTTTCATCACTCGCCTCCCAAGGCAGCAAGCTTACAAGCGAAGATGGGGGAACGGCTGCGGACGAAGATGCCTTGATTCGAGCTTCTTCGGCGCTGATTTCCTGTGCAGCTTTCTCAGCAACCTGATGGAGGGCCTGAGCAGCTTGAACAGCCTCCTAGGTGGAAGGATATCGGGGAGGAAAATCGGAAGAGAGAGAGGAAATGACGACTGGAGGTGAAAAGCGTTGCCTACCAAATGATCTAATTATCATTGGAATTGAAATAACTAATGCTGGGACTTGGAACTAGCTTGACAAAATCAGTGTATTTTAATGTGATAAGTGCATGCGATGGAAGAAGTAGATTCCTGCCTCATGCAGGAGAGGAGAGAGAGGAGCAGTACCTCTTTTAATTTTACAGCACGCAGTTTCACAGCGTCCATGGCGGAGGTAAATGCAGGAGAGGCTTCCTGGTTATGTGCGAGAAAAGATAAGAGGTAATCGCTTTCTTGCCTTTCGCAGATAAAGAGACATTTCCCAAGACTCTCCTGTCCCGTCTTCCCTCGCTCCTCCCTCTCTAGTCCTCAAGCACGTACATCTGCTGCCTTCACGACTTGATCCCGGGCTGTCTCAAAGGCTCTGCCAATGTCTGCACTAAAACTTCCGAACCAATTGGTCGCGGTGGTTGAAGCGGGTGGAGAGCGCGTGGCAGGGTTGTCTTCAGACATGAGACTTTTGCAAGAAACGGCTCATGCGCCGACGAGACGAAACACACTGTTTAATCACGAGGACGGAAGGAGAAAAACGAGGAGAGTAGTGCAATGTAAATTTATTTCAAAGCATCGTGAGAGGACGTCCAGACTCCTTCTGCAATTCTCGTGGCCCTTGTCTTTTTGTTGAAAGAGCATGGTTCCTGGCCTTCAAGGGAGGGCATGGAGATCGAGGGGGTACGTGGTACAACCCATAATGCACGTATCCTAAGAAAATGTTAAATTTAGACTCACAAGATATGAAAATGGAGATGAATATGTTCACAAGATAAAAAACAAACAATCTCGCCGTAAATAAAAGCTTAAGGTCTACGGCACGGCCTGTCTTTGCGCTAAATAATGTTGCCATGGGCCACGCAGGCAACTTGCTTCCGCGATTGCCAATCGCACGCGCACATGAACCTTTTTCCTAAGTTAAAGGCATAATCAGGAATAAAGCTTTTGTTATAGCTTTAATTCTATTTTCGAGAGGTACTACTGTTCCATCTTTTAAGCACTATGCCTTCCATGGCATTGCAATCCATGAAAATGATACATGAAGAAGAGGTGCACATTAGGGTATTTGGTCGCTGCTCGACGATTCATCTTCTATATATTTTCATCGCTCGCAGTAAAGCATAGTAAATGCCACGTCATATCCAACATCTTAAATCTGATAAGATTTGCACGTACCTTAGAAAGGAAATAAAGGAACGGAGAGAGGAGGTTGTGCAGTGACATCGAAGTTTGCCAGATTGTTTCAACAGATTGCATCCGATGCATAGCCATATAACCGTTGACCTTTTTCGTTGGATATTCTTATATTTAGCTCCATAGATCTGATTGAGACGGGGCAACGAAATCACTGAATGAGAGAACTCTTCTGTGCTGCATTACCGAACTCTGCCCCCCCACTTCTGGCTCCTTACTCAGGAACTGATAAAGTTATGACGATGCGAAGACATGTAAAGTTGCAGTAGATTGCCTAACCGCACGAACAGCTGTAGATACAATAGTCATGAAAGAGAGGGTGGATACTTTTTGAGAAAAGGTATTCAGAGGACAGAATGTCAGAGCGAGCGCCCTGGACTCTTCCAAATAAAACGCTTCTGAGCAAAATAGATACTTTCATTATCAATTTTAAAAACCGTTTCATATCTTCGCTCTACTTGTTAAATGAAACTTCGTAGGGGGATTACGTCAGTACTTGAGATTGCAGCGTACCGCCTCGCTTCAGAGTCTCGACCATTGCTGTACCACCCCGAAAGGTGACATAATATATTCCATCCATTTTTCGGGCTTCTGTTACCAACTATTTGTCTGCGGCAATATAGAAAGGATACTACCGCCCAGATGCTGCACTCATGGCGCTTAAAATTGGTTTGATTGCTGTTGAATACAAAGCAGTGCAGTACCTGGTTTACATCCGTCCGTAAAATCAAACAAAACAGTTGGCTTACATTCATACGGCTTCGTACAAATTCTTTTAAAACCGAAATTTGGGCATGGCAGGCAAAGAACGTACATTTTCCCCCCAAGTTCCTTGGAGAACAGTGCGCGCAAAGAAGGAATTTGAACCAAAGGGAGAAACGGCACCAGCAGCTTCAACTTCAACCATCTTTTTTATCTGTTCGTGATATTGACACCGCCGTAGGTCGTGTCACACTTGTCTACGCTTTCCCCCACTGTATTGCTTGTTGCCCCTTCCAAACTGGATCCTAGTCAAGCTGCTTCAGCATTGGCTCGCTAGCGTTTGCTTCGAAACTGCAAGTAAAATTTTGCTGCCTTCTGATCTGCGTCTTGATCGCTCCACTATTTAACGGATCGAGCGAAGCAGAAAAATGTCAATGCAGATGAAATAATATCGCTTACAGGACATTCCGCGCCATAGACAGATGTGCTTTCACTATGCAAAGAAAAATACGATCGGCTGGGTTCATCATTTGCATTTTCGTCAGAGGGCCGGAAGAACAGTCTAGTGGTATATTTAGACGTTTTCTTCGACTTGACTCCAAGAAAGACCTAACTCTTGACACCCTCTTTCATACCATCCAAATTCAAGAAGCATTCCAGATACACCAAAAAAATCAAACATGTTCCGTGCCGCCCTCTTCAAAGCCTCTCGCTCTATGCCTATGGCTAGGTGAGTTTATATTGAGGGTGTCAAGAACACAACCTCGAATGAATGGAGGCAGAGCTCATAAGCCTACCCCTAACCTCATGTACAAATACAGCAATCATGCCCGGCACATTGTCCATCGGCATGCCTCTACCGGTCGCTCTGCCTGGCTCCGGGACCCTGCAGTACGTGAGCACCTTGTCTTGTCCTTTGGTTCAAATCTGCGACGCGTGACGGACCGCCAGTACCTGCGCTTTGCTTGGTTTTTCAATTCCAACCATCTATCACGCGATCATTTCCTTTAATATTTGGTTGCGAAAGATGTGGATGCCAAGCCCATAAAAGTGACGCGTCTACACGCGATGCTACTTTTAGCACCCATTGCCGCGTATGCAACTGAGATATGCTTTACCTTTCTCCAAAAGTGTTCCTATTTCAACATTTTTATGTATCATTTCTCAACCCAATGAATATCTGACGTCTCACACATCTGCAAATTTACAAAAAGGTGTATCCTCTGCTTGGCATTATTGGCAGCGCAATGGTCCTGTGCTCTACCTTCATGGTTCACTTCACCACCTCCTCTCCTGATGTTCGTATCAACAAGACAAAGCGTCAGAGCGTCGTGCGGGTGGATTAGAGCTGTAAAATCTTGGAAACTGTTACCCCAGGGAAAACATTTTGCTGGTATGTGATAAAGGGTCAAATATTTCAAAACCGAACCTGGGGTGACTAAAAAGAAGAAAAGAATAAAATTGGACAGAAGCGTCAATGGGAGAGAAGCATGACGAGAAGAGATCCTCTCCCAGTTGACACTGTAAGCAGGAATTGACAGATTTTAAGAAGAAAAAAATGTGGTGATAACAAATTAAGCAGAAATCAAATACGTCGCGAAATGGACTTTCCGCCCCCTTTTCAACACTTGTGGGGCAAATTTTGCTTTTAGTAATAAACCCACATTTCCAACGGGCGGAAGGCCGTTAACAGAGAAAGTATCCTAGGAGCCGTCCTTGACGACGACGCGTCTTGGCTAAATCTTTCCGTTTCACGAAGCAAACTCCTCATATAGAGATAGGCTACTATACAACATAGGAGGTGATTTCAAAGTATGAGATGGGGTTCTGAGTAGTGAGGAGCCGGGGTCATTATCAGCAGGCTTCACCCTGACATGACCTCACTTACCCTCGCATCTAAGGCCGGAGCATACTAATTCATCCTTCCTCGATCACATTTGAAAAATATTACAGATGAAGGACTCATCCGACATAGTCTACGATGATTCTTCGCTACTTACCTGCCGAAGTCCGGAGTTAAAACGCCGGCTTCATCGACGAACCAGCAAAGCATCCCAAGAGAGCTTGAAGGTACACTCAAGCTCTTGTAGCTACGGGCGGGCAAGCTGTATCTGGAGGAGCGGCAACAAGCCCGTTAGGAAACTGAGTCTCTTATGATTGAAATGTTTATTAACTTACTCTGTTGTATTTTTACATACACCCTGGCGCCCCACGGACAGCTCCTTCGCATTATTTTCCCCCTTCTTGTCGCACCTTTGTGCATCACGTCCTTCATCTTCACCTGTTTGTATGCTCATATTTATGCCCGGGAAGGATCGTACGGCCCTGAAGATTGGCCCAAATGCCTGACCGTGCCCAACATAGGTAGGTGCGAGTGTTGCCATTCGAAGCAAGATAGGTCCATACCACACCCTCTCTCTTTTTGTCGGGCGGAGCACTGAACCCCGTGACAGAGTTTTTACTCTTGATGAAAGGAAGAAAAGTCCAGTTCAAGATCATCATTAAAGAAAGGGAGCTCTTCGACATGAAAGTGCGGATATTTAACACCGTCTCTCTTCCTCCTCTCCCGCTGATTTTCTCTTCCCTTCCTTCTTCCTCCCTCCCTCCCACGCTTCCTCCCTTCACACAAGGTAATCTTCATCTGGACAACAATCGCTTCTGCACCTCTGCCTCCAATTTCGCCGGGCAAGCCTACCTCTCCCTCCTCGTTGCCGCGGGGGGGTTGCAACTAGGCCTACGGGACAACGATTATTTACTCTTCTCTTCCTTCACATGCATCGTGGGGCTCCTCGGCATTACCATTTATAGAGAGAGCTACCCGTACGTAGGCTTCCAGAGGCTTTGTCCCCCCTTCCTTCCTCCCTCTAAACTCCCTCCCTTCCTTCCTCTGCGCTCGGTTCCCAGCCCTTCCTTCCTCCTTTCGCCCTCGTTTATCCCTCCCTCCCTTCCTCCCTCCCTATGAGCAGTCCTACCTGCTCCATTGCCACCCACTGACACGATACATTCTTCTTCCCTCCCTCCCTCCCTCTAGCTACTTCCTTGACCCCCACTTCATGAGCACCACCCTCTTCACCCTCTCCAAG
>NW_005803770.1:28798-33514 GCF_000240725.1 Microchloropsis gaditana
CCGTACCGCCGATGGCGCCGCGTTGCAGAGACCATGGTGCCGACTCGACGCCGTTGGCTGCTATGCTTGCCCGTGCTCTTCAATAAATTGGTACCGACGTCCGTTTCCTCGTAAACGGCGCGGCTGCAAAACGTCCCTCGCGCCGTGCGCAGCGGCAAAGGACGGTTCTCGTGGCTTGTTGTCTCTGGGGATTGCCTCGGACCCTTTGGGGTGCTCGGCAAGGGCTGTGGCTGCTGCAACTCGTCGGCACAGCCAGTCACGCTACTAGAGACGTCTGCACTACTCTTCCCTTCCAAATTTCCTCTCAACCCCGCAGTGCTGTTTGTACAAAGGCGGGGGAGCAGGAGAGGGAAGGTGGCGCGGACTGTCTCCTCTAGGTTCGTCTCGCGTGTCCCAATCACCGTGCCGGGAAGGGTCAGTGCGTGGGTGTCTTTCCTGTCAGGACCGGGGAGAAAATACGAGCAAAGGCATGGACGGTGAGACAAGGTTGATCAAAAAGAGATGAAGATTGTACACTCATGCTTCCTTCAAGCGACGACACGAAGACGTCGGGAGGTGGATGGCCGGTTTCCTCGGAGGCCTTACTCGACACCGCCTCGCCTGGTAAAGCCTCAAGGGTACTCTTCCTGCAAGTGTCGAGCATCACGATCTAACCTCATCCCGTTGCGAAGCAGCCTTGTTAGCAACACCACACACAAAAACGTAAGGTGTGCTCATCCCTATAAGGTCCAGGGGCTACCCCGCACCTTCCCCTCTCCGCTTCGCTGGTCTCTTTGAAGAAATGCATCGATACATCACCCCAAGGCACGCCATAAGACACACAGACACCTCGTTATCATGCTCTCCCACATATCATCAAGATGTCGGCTGGTAACTGTGTGCACATTGAGTATGGGCGTCCGGGGGAGGTTGGGGACATAACAAGGCAATTTCTGCTTGATCGCATTCTGCCACTTCTACACGAGGCGTAACTCGGAGCTAGAAGGGACTTTTCGACACGCACTGTACACTACATGTGAGAATACTAACACTCAAGTGCGCGGTGAGGACGGATACGACACCGCGGCCCACTACTGTCAAAAATGACAACAGGGAAGCAACTTCGGTCGCAACGTGCGTGTCCGCAGAACACCCCCGTGGGCCGTCGAAGGATGCGCTTCCTTTCCCTCACATTCAACCACTTTTCTCACCATAGACACCGGTGACAACGAACACGAATCCTCCAATACTATTTTGAAGTGCATTGGCTGTGGGAATTTGTCTAGGGCACGCACCTTGCAAGTGATCAACGCCTGGAAATTTTGCTGACTGCACCAGCTGCCAAGAAAGCTCCTTTCTTCTGCTCGCTGTACGTACACGCTGATGTCAGAGCAGACGAAAAAAGGGAAATGGATCACCACCGACTCCCAGAAACGTCGAAAACGTATGTCCATGCCAGCAGAGGCACATGCATGGTGGATAACATGGACGCAAAGGGAACAGAAGAATGTGCCGAATGGGGGTCGCGTAAACACGCATATAAGAAACAAGAACATGCCAAGCCCTGAAAGCGAGCGGGGCGGGGAAAAAATGAAATAAAAAAGCTGGGAGGTTTTTTCGAAAGGCTTGAACTTAAAAAAGAATTTCTGGGCAAGGCTACGTGCATGTGTGGAGACATTATGTGACTCATACAAGCTTTTGGTCTTTCTAGCTTTGAGCTGTTAATAGATGCATTGAGGTGTATCCTTTCGTACAGGTTGCTTTTTGTTCCACTCACGCAAGATCGCTTACACGATATTTC
Source organism: Microchloropsis gaditana (assembly GCF_000240725.1). NCBI lineage: Eukaryota > Eustigmatophyceae > Eustigmatales > Monodopsidaceae > Microchloropsis > Microchloropsis gaditana. Next base: position 30,579 of record NW_005803770.1, read on the forward strand.
TTTCTTGTATGCCCCCGGGTTTCTGTCTTACGGGGCATATTTCGACAAAATATCATATTCTGAATGCATAAATCGTATAAAATGTTCTAAAACATATGTGCCCATTATCTTATTTCCTTATTTTATCTAAATTATCTAAATGGTTGACTCCCGCTTGCATATCTTGAACGTACGAAATTCTATGTTCCACTCATTCATGTTTTTGTGATATCCCTCTCTTTAAGCATGGGCGGAGAGAAATTAAATCATACTAATCCGTTCAGAGTAGAGCCACTGCCTCAAGAATCAGCGGACGAAGGGGTGGCTTCCATAATCGCTACAACAACACGCAAGTGCCCCAGCCGTTGTGAGAAACGCGAAGCCTTCCTCCGTCAGGCACTGGCGGATAAACAAGCCACACTTGTACGCCTTCATGAATATGAAATACTGGTAAAAGAGCTCGCAGAGGCGATCGACAAGATCACAGAAGAAAAAGGTGCGACATATTCACACAACTTGTCCCATACTTTTTTTGTAGCGACGATACAATTAATGGAGCATAAACTCGCCATGTAGGGCTTGCAGCAATACCCACAAAGCGCACTTGTGCTGCGGCATGTTCCCTCGATACACAATCTATGCACGCATGGGTACATACACGAAGACGAGTGCCATGCGATTTCCTTTTTTCCTTACTTCCCCGTATTTGTCCGCCATGGTAGTGCTTTGTCTGCAAACAACTCATAAAGCCCCTATCGATGCTCTTCCCACAGAAGAAATACAAGATAAGCTACATGCGGTTCATCATCAGAATAGGCAGGGGAATGAATTGCACTTGCTCCTTGACGCTATGATGACTCTCGGTACTTCCCGGCGACATTCCTCCTTCGGAAGCTTCTCCGATGCCCCAGAGGGACGAGTCGACGCAACGTCTTCAAGAGGAGAGGCAATGACAGCGCGAGACGATCTGATGGGCATCTGGGCCCGAGGGGAGACCAAAGAGCATCAAGAGGTGGAACGAGAGCTCAACGTCTTGCGAAGGCGCATGGCCAAACTCTGTCGACGTATCCGAACACGGCAGGTGGAGAGCGAACGAGGAGCTCTACACCGCGTCCATGGATCTGACAATAATGAGAGCCAGGGCGCAGCTACCAGTGCTTCCGAAGGAACATCCCAAGATGGCGAGCACGTCGGGATGCGGCACGAAGAACGACGGGAGGAGGTCTGGCACCCACGGTCACAGCTCCCGGGGCAGGAGCAAGACCAAAGGCATCATGAAAAACCGCACGTCCTCCAAAACGAGATCCGGGACTTAAAAGATAATCTACAGGTTGCACAGGCGCGATGCGCGAGCCTGGAGTCGGCAGTTTTCGCGGAACGTGGACAGTTGGAAGAAAGTCGCGGCGATGTCCGCGAAGCGATGGAACGCGTCACGGAATTAGAAAAGCAGATTCAGCGGGCTCAGGAGTCCGAGAAAGCGATCAAGGAGGAGACGCGAGAAGAGATGGAAGCTCTGGAGTTCACAAATCACGACTTATCCCGGGAGGTGATGACTTTGGAGGCGTCGCTCGAAGAAGCGCAGCAGGCGGCTGAGTCGGCGAGAAGCGAGCTTTTTCAACTTCAAGTGGGAAGGGAAGAGGCAGAGCTAAGGACAGAGGCCGAAAAAGAGAAGGTGGAGGAGCTTTCTGTGATCAAGCTTGCCTTAGCGGGCCAGGTCCGTCGTTTGGAAGAAGAGCAGAGGCAGTGCACGGCCCGCCTCTCCTTGATGGAGGAGGAGGTTCAGGTTTGGCGGCAGCGCGCGGAGGACGTGTCTGAGTGGGTCGGCGTCATGTGCAATGAAACGGAGAAGAAAGAGGCAGGCACGGAGGAGGTTCCCATCCCAGGGATCTTGGCAGCCGAGGGGAGGGTACAAACGGAGGAATATCAGACGGCAGAGAACGTGCTCAACGTCACGCGGGCCTCAACCGCCGAAGCGAGCACAGCGACCGCGGCCACGATGACGACCCCCCAAGCTGACAGCCTGCCTCTTCCCTCGATAAAGAAGACTGGAAATGCTGGTTCGAATCGTGTGGAGGCCCTGCTGCAGGAAGATTTGGCCCTCCGTAAAACGATCGAAGGGTTGCGAGGAGAGGACACCAAGGCGAAGCTTTCCTGAAGACGAAATCGAAGATGGCACAACGTGTGGTGGAGGCGAAAGGGAAAGGTTAGGGAGGTATAATGCTTGATGTCAGGAATAGCAAGTGAGAATGCTGGTGGGAATGGAGGAGGAGGAAGCATTGTTTGGTAAGAAAATGGAAAAGCCTGAAGTGAAAAACGAGCCCAGTGGGGGGAAAGGAGTGATAATGACAGGAAAGATAACGCAGTAGAAAGAAACAAAGTGATAAATTAATTGGACGGAAGTAAGAGAGCATGATCAGGGCAGATAGGGCGCAGGAAAGGGTAGGAGGCATTGAAGCAGGGCGGGTAAGAAGACTGGCAATAGGCATGGAACGTGTAAAGGGAGGGGCAGGGGCCCTGAGCTTTGTATGAGAAGGCTGGGAGAAGAAAGAGAGCATGGATACGGCTCAGTCAAGCCAGGCTTCAGAAACTAAGAAGACTCCGCACACACACACACACCCCAACCGACAACCGTAAAGGGTACTTTTGGACATAAATATCAACAATTGCTTTCGAGCGCGCGTCGCCTTCCTACCCCTCCTCTCTCTTCCCCTCCCCTTCCAGTTCCGCCGCAATCTGAGCCTCCAATTCCTCCAGGGCCTCTCCGTCCAAGGCATCCCCTCCCTCCTCCTCATCGCTCAAGCCCAGACCCTCCAAATCCATACTGTCTCCGTCCCCGTCCTTTTCCTGCTCCCCCTCTTCGTCTTTTTCCTCCATTTCCTCTGGTTCTTGTTTCCCAGATGCGGCCGGATCCTCGTGTAAGGCTGCAGGTTTCGAGGAGGAGGAAACCCCTGAGGTTC
>NW_005803770.1:33546-35892 GCF_000240725.1 Microchloropsis gaditana
TGCTCCTACGGACGCGTCAGCATCATGCACCAAGGAGTCGGGGTGGAAGGGCGGTGGATGACAAAGCTCGCGGTCACTGGCTTTGCCTCCTGCTGGCATTTCTCGGCGGCTTCCCGGGATTCTGTCCACGGTGCGTTTTGACTTTTTGAATTCAAGTTTAAAAGAGCATGAAGGTCTTTCCTAAAGCTACTCTCGCGACTCGCTCCTCCCTGAGGCTCCTATCCCAAATTCTCATACTCGTCCTCTCTTTTCCCTCTTCTGCCACCGTTCCTCCCTCTCTCCCCCCCTTGTTCCCAGGTCGCTTTGAGACCATCAAGGATTACTTCGAACGCGCCCACGAGCCAGGACTGGAGCATTGCTTGTGCACGGAAGTGACAGCCATGCATAAGAAAACTGGGCGGATGGCTGTGCTGTACGCTTCCAGCAAAGAATCTCGCCGTCGGCTGGCGGGGGAAAAGAACGGCACGTCGTACTTTGAAGAGGAGCTTCGCCCTGCCTTTGCCTCCTCGGCCGGGGTCATGGCGTCTACCGCAAGCGGGTCCTCCCATCCTGGCCTTCCTCCTTCTCTCTCCTCCTTCTGCGCCCCCTCGCCCGGTATTCCTTACTTGGCCGCCTCCGGCATTGCAGTCAGTAAGGTCTCCACCTCTCCCTCCACCTCCTCCCTCTCTCCACTGCCCGCCAGTACCCCCTCGTTGGACGAGGAGAAGGAACAAAAGTACCGGGTAGACCGGTTGTATCTGATATTTTCCACGGAACGTCGATGGGATTTGCCCAAAATCTTTGAGGGATTGGAATGGGCGTAAACATTTAACGGAACGTGGGAGTATGGATAAATGGTCATAAAGTAACGACTCAAAGCACGCTTGACGGGAAAAAGAGGTCAGGCGCAAGGGCAAGATAGAAACGTCGATTAGGATAGACGTGCTCCTTAAAATTCAGGCATACATTAACACGGACACAACGACGCTGTTTGTGTCTTTCTATGTCTAGATATAATACATTGCATCGTATATAGACTACATTCACTCCTATATAATATATATCGACCATTTTCAAGGACCAAAAGGTTTTCGAAGCCTACGGTAAGGATAAGCAAAACTAATGCGAGGGGGATGCCGGGGGCGGCGGCAGTACACGGATAGGAATGGACCAACACCAACCCTCCTCGCAAGCTTTAGGGGGGTATTGTGACCTCTATATAATATGAATGTCTGCATTTTTTAGGAAATTTCTTACAACGAAGTCACAACAACGGACGCAACAACAACGTAAACAAGCGGTGCCAGAACTCTGGAGGAAGTCCTCACTTTTCCTTTCCAAAAGCGCGCGTGACAACCTTTCGGTCGCGTCCTCTCTCTTTTTTCACATGTTGACACAATTCTTGCTTCCCTTCAATTATGTAAACGCATCAAGGTTTAGAAGTTTGGAGGGTATTTTTCCCCCGCAATACGTGAAAATTCACTTCTTCCGCCCGTCGAACTGCCTCTTTCAATCTCGCGGGATAAGACATTGCAAAAACCAAAGAAAGCAGTCTTGTCTTTCCCTCTCTCATTCCTACATTTATACGCTTTACATCATTTCACCCAAGGCCTTCTTCTCTGTCTCTCCTTTTGTACAGCTGCTCACCCTTCGTGTCCCTGCGGTCTTCATTCAGGCGCTTCTCAACGCTCCTCTTCGATTTTCTACACGGACGACCCTTGTTCACCCGCCCTTTCTCTTTCCAATCAATGCTACCACTTTGTTGGTCTCTATTTCTCTTTTTGTGCATGTATGTACCGTGAAATTGTGTGTTTCCATGGGCCCAGGGGTCCTCTTAGGCGCAAGTTCATCGCCCCCAAGACTCCCGTTTCTCCTCTCTTTTGCGTGTCTAAGCCAGCTTCATTGTCGTAATCTCACAACCTTTCCCCTATGAGGAGACTCCATCGAAATTCCTCCCCTTCCCGCCTACGCCCCTCTTCTCCCGCGACCGCCCCCCCCCCTCGGCCCTGAGCCGTCCTCCGCCCCTTCAGCCCTTGCCTCCACCTCCACAAGACACCTCCTTGTCTTCTTCCTTTCCCTCGCCTACTCCACCGTGCCTGTCCTTATTTGCCTTCCGTCTCTCAAAACAGATTCTCCGAGACCGGCAACGGCGGCACTTCGCCGTTACTACCGACCACTGATTGCGGTCCAGGGTATGCGAAATAAAAGCTTTCATCCACCAAGCCGCATCCGCCTTCTCCCATACCTCGCCCGCTCATGGTTACCTCACCCGTCATGCCCTCCCGTCCTCCCACCCCCCCTTTCCCTCCCTCTTTTCCTCCCTCCATTCCCTGTGGATGAAGTACGAGAAAATTTGAAGAGGAATCT
>NW_005803770.1:35902-36808 GCF_000240725.1 Microchloropsis gaditana
CCCCCGCCATGAAGGCCTGCAGGGTAGCGTCACCCATGTTGAGGCCCAAATCCATCATCATTCTGCCTTCCTCCCCGTCTTCCCACACCTCCTCCGTCCCTCCCTCACCCCCCTCCACCGTAGCAGCCGCGCTGGTCCCAGCGGAAACCACCTCAGTCGCCTCCTCCTCCCTCTCTTCTCGCATTTCCTCTTGCTTCACCCACGGCTTCAACGCCCCTTCCTGGAACACTGCCCCTTCCCTCCCGTCCTCCCTCCTGTCCTCCCTCCCGTCCTCCTTCCCGTCCTCCCCTTCCACCGACACGGAGAAGAAGACGTCTCCCGGAGGCGGCGCCACGGTCACGGACCGGGTGGGTGTCGAGGAGAAGGAGAGAGAGGACGGGTCCGTTGAGGGTACGAGTGAGGGGAAAGGACGCGTCTGTCCATAGACCAAGGGAGGGTAATCACCGTTCGGATCGGGCACGGGCGCGAACACGACTGGTGCGCCCCGGTGCTCCGGGAGCCCGCCCTCCGTCACGCCCTCCGTCACGTCCTCCCTCCCGTCCCTCATCACCCCCATGGACGGCATCGACACGTTCTCCGTCTCTGTCTGTGGGCCCTCCAAGCTGCAGGGGAAGAGGAGGAAACTGTCCTCTTCCTCTTTCCGCCCGCTCTCCCCCGCCACCGGGGCCTTCAATTCCAAGCCCAGATCCATGTCCAGGTCTTCCTCCACCCCGCTCTCCTCCCCTTCCTCCGCCCCCACGTCCCGCCACAGCTCCTTCCACTCCAAGGCATTGTTCCCCAGGTCCTCATTCCACGCCTCCCACACCCCTTCCACCTTCGCCCAATTCCGGCGACAAGCCCGGACAAAGACTGGAAGGCATCCATTCTCCCAACCCCAACCCTCCACCCTGACATGAATCATGTACA
>NW_005803770.1:36978-38067 GCF_000240725.1 Microchloropsis gaditana
AGGAGGGGACCCAAAACGTCCGGGCGGGTCGTGCCAGGTAAGCAAGGGAGGGATCCGCCTCCAGGCTCTCTTCGGCCACCAAGCGCCACACCCCCGCCGATACGGCGTCCCGCACGGCTTTCTCCTCCACGCCCGCCCAAACCCGCTCTTTCAAAAAGCTCAGCAACAGGTGCACTGCCTCCTCGTCTCCATCCTCCACTTCAACGGGGGCTTCCTCCTTCACGCCCGCCTTCTCCACGGAGGCACTGACCGGGTCGGCGGGGACATAGAGCTCCGACAGGGGTAGAGGCGCCCCTCCCCCTTCCCGGCGGCGTTTCCTGGATCTGCCCGCTTGCTGCAGTTGCTCTTGCTGGTAGAAAAAGTCGTGTGAACCCGCGCGGTGCCGGTCTCCCCTGCCTCCCAACCCTCCCGCGGCGGTGGCTGCCGTTCCTACCCCTGCCTCTGTCAGCCCCTCTCCCCCGCCCACCGCCTCGCCCTGCCCTCGTTCGCCCGCAGGCCGTAGGGCCGGGGGAAGGGACAACGCCAGTCCCACGTCACTCCCCGCGCCTTCCCCACCACCGCACACTTTGCGGATAAAGTCCACGCGCTTTTGGAAATAAAAAGGCTCCAGGATTTCGTCCCCTGTCGGCGGTGCCGACCGACCCACCGCCGCGTAGAAGAAGTACAGCATGCCGTTGCTCAGATTCCAGCGTTTCAAAATATTCTTGCTGGGTTTCGAGTACACCATCCTTTCCGACAATTTCAGCGTCAAGACCCGGACGCCGGCCTCGTCGGTGAATTCTCGGAAGAAGGTGCGAACCGTTTCCCGTAACGTCCCTCGGACATACTTGGGGTTGTGGGCGTTCGCCTGCAAGAAGTGGGATTCAAACGTGGCCACGGGAATCTGCAGGGCTTGCAGGGTGGCCAAGTGCTTGATCGCCTCGTGCTCGAGCCAGTACTCCCGCACCCGGTGCACGTTCCGCTTCTCCTCGTCCCGTTCCACCGGCGCGATCAGGTCCGCCGCCTGGTGGTACTTGCGCAAAAGCGTCTCGTCCACGCCCTGCTGGCCCACAGCGTGGGCACCCCCCCGCCCTGTGCCCTTCCCCCGCC
>NW_005803770.1:38077-45549 GCF_000240725.1 Microchloropsis gaditana
GGCACACTTGTGCTATTCCTTCTTCGCCCTCCGCCACCTCCTCTCCCTCCTTCGCGATCTCCCTCTCTCCCTGCCCTTCCTGGTCTGCAGGGGAGGCCGGGCCACTGGGGAACAAGTGAGGGAAGAACAAGTCGATGACGACGATTTCCTCCTCTCTCTCCTCAACCTCGACCTCCCCCAGCGCCTTGCCCTCTCTCGCGGCTTGGATGGGGGCAGGGAAGGAGGGAGGGAAAGAGAGGAGGAGGGAGGGAGGGAAGGAGGGAGGGAAAGAGAGGAGGAAGGAGGGAGGGAAGGAGGGAGGGAGAGAGAGGAGGAAGGAGGGAGGGAAGGAGGGAGGGAAGAAGAGCAACTTGAAATCTTCCCTTGTCGCCTGCTACCGGAGTGGCAAAAGCCATTTCCTCGACCGTATTCCTCCCCCTCCTCCTCCTCTACCTCACTACCCTCCCTCCCTCCCTCCTCCCGCTCCTCTTCGCCTCCCTCCTTCTTCCACCTGCCACCCTTCCCTTCCCCCCTGGAAGAGCATGCCTCCCTAATCCACCTCTTGCAGCAGCAGAGGAAACACCTTCGGCAGCAAAAAGAGAGAGGAAGTCCCGGAGAGGAGGAGAAGTGCATCGCCCTCCTTATCGACGGAGGCTTCCTTTTCCTCCTTGACGCCGGACGGTGAGGCACTAAAGCCAATGGATTCGGTGCCCCTCCCCCCCTACAGCGCCGTATCATTACTACGTTTAAATCCTCCCTTCCCTGTCCGTCTTATCGCTCCCTCTCACCCTCCTTTCCTTTCCTTCTTTCTTCGAGGGAAAAAAGGCCGTCGTCCTCTTTCCTCCACACCGAGTGCTGCAAGTGCTGACAAACTGTCTCCCCACTGTCTTCCCGCCCCCCCTCTCTCCCTTCCTCCCTCCCTCCCTAGTACCCGCTACCTGTCCGCCTTGCCCTTGCAGCACGTGGATGTCGCTCTCGTCTCGCAACAGCCTCGTCATCTTACCGTCGTCACCTGGATCGACCCTGCCCTCCCTCCCTTCCTCCCTCCTCCCCGCCTTGTTTCCTCCTCCGCCGCCGCCTCGACCATCCCATTGTGGCGCCTTCGCCGCCTCCTCCCTCCCTCCACCCCTTCCTCCACCGGTTCCTCTTCCACTCACCTCGCTTGCCCTTCCCCCCGAAGGATGAGCAGGGGGATGGATGAGGAAGGAGGGGAGGTTGTGCAACGCGTCCTCGACCTAGAATTTGAAAATATGTCCGATTGTCAGGTGAGGGGGAGGGAAGAGCGAAAGGAAGGTAGCTGTGGCGGGAGGGAGGGAGAATGGCCAGAGAGAAATGCCGCCGGGTATGGCAAAACCAGGGGGGAATGCCCTCCCTCGATTTTTTTAAGAATCCTTGTGGCTTTTACTCGTTCGTGTCCGCTCCTTTTTTCTAGGGTCCCTCTTTCTCACATTTGGTTGCTTTTTCTTGTCCCTCTGGGATTCCTCCTCCTCCTCCGTCTCCTTGCCCTCTCCTTTCCTTTTCTCCTGCTCCTCTTCCCTCACCCCTATTTCCTCTATCTTCTTCCTCGCCCTTGCTATTTCATCCTTAGCGGGCAAAGCATCGAGTGGAAAGCGCGCGTCTTCAGAGCAGGCGGGAAACCCGGGAGAAAGTACGCGTGTGGTTGGAGTGTTACGCAATGGTTGACAAAGAGGGAGGGGAGGGGAGGAGAGAGGGAAAAAGGAATGGCAAGGGGGAGGGAGGGGCCTTGAGAGGCGGAATAAAATAAATCGGAGCCATTTTGCTGCCATGTCTGGACAGTCCAGCCGTTCCTTGAAGGCTCGGTGATCCTACATATATCACATTATCCCGCTCCTGAGAACAGTGTTGCCAGAGCGCGATGGCCTCTTACTTGTGTCGATTTACAATTCTTTCTAAGCATCACATTGTGCGTCATTTTTTGACATGAATCATGTACAGGTGATACATCAGTCAGGCTTGCGCTGTTAACTTCCCATGATGAAGGATCATTCTCTTTTTGTTTACTCGCTCTGTGTATTTTTACTTTCCTGCTCGAGGATTGTTGCTTCCTGTGGCAGAAGGTTGGGGAGGCCAGTGGGTGTGAACGAGTACGACACATTGATTGCCTCTGACACGAGGGAGTTCCGGACCGGATCGTAAATAAGCGGTTCCTTGGTGAGAGGGCACACTAGAATGGCATGTAATGAATCGTCCAGAGGGGGGCGTTTGGGGACGTGCTTGGCAGAAGTCAACGTGCGGCGTAGACTGACGGCAAATGGCCTTGAAAGACTCATGCTTCCTGTGAAATGGATTAACGAAGAGCGAGTTGGATGCAGGAAGGAAATGTTATGACATAGATTCATGGTAGAGCGTGAAGAGGAGGAAAAACGAGACGAAGGCTGAAGGATAGAGGAGATAAGAGGTATACGTGGTTCTGACTCAGAGGATCACGTGATGATGTTTGCTGTCAAGTTTTGCGGAATCAGTGCACAAATTGAAAATGAGGTGTTGCGATGTTAAAAAGGAAGTCTGGCTTTAGTCATGATGCATGTTTATATCATGTGGATGAAGTACGAGAAAATTTGAAGAGGAATCTCCTCGTATACGTGTTTGCCCCGAGACCGTGACGATGGTGAGAGGAGCTCTAAGACCAAAGAAGCAAGCGAGCCACATGGGATTTATCACTACCCAGCCAAACAACACTAACCCTTGCAGCACCGTAGTGACCCTGATAGCGGGGGTCAATGACGCCATTGTTAAGAAGTATCCAACGAAGGCCCATGCCCGCCGCTCTTAGCCGTTGGACCGTTGCCGCACGTTACTTCCGTTTTTCCTTTTAAAAAGTCGTTATAATATCCGTTCCCTGCGTTGTGCTTTTGCGTGCCCACACACCTATTTTCATGTCCCTGCCTTTTTTGCCGGGTGCTGTGAGCTCTTAACTTACGAGTATGATTTCAAATAAATAGGGTTCATTGCTAGGAATACCACGCCCTACAGCCAGAGTGCGGTACCTGTCTTTTCTTGTCATCGCAACTTCCGCCCACGAACGGCGAAACGACACCGACATACGACTAGCAGTTGCATACATCTAAGGGCTTCATATTTCTAAGCATGTCTACGAGTATTAGCAGCATTCTCTCCCTCCTCGAGGTGGTTTCTGAGATGGTGACAGGCCCTGGTGGAAAGGAACTGACGAAAGCTATTCAGTCAGGACAAGTAACCTCAGGGGATTTGGGTCGCCTATCAAGACTCGCGCACAATCTTCAGACGTTGTCCATGGACAGGAAAATGATTCATTCCAGCGACAATCTCGTGCCACACATGTTATTATCGTCAACGTCTTCACTTCTGTTCACGGACAGCGAGGACACGGTGGCTTCGTCCTCGTCCGTGTCGGAAGGGGAAGAGGAGGAGCATCTGCTGTCCTTAGCGGCGTCATCTTCATCATTACCCTTGTTTCGCACCTCCAGTATTCCTATGGTACGTTCATGAAGCTTGCATTTTTCCTGTATGTCCTCAAAGCTTATTTACTTTCTTGTGGTCTTCCCCCCTCGCCGTGTTTCATCACCTGTGCGGCTTCTAAGCATTTTCAGCCCTTTGTCTTCAATTCATCTCTGTCATAAAGCTCACGAAGTATACCATCAGGGTCCGCAAACGTCGCTTTTCAAACGCAGCCCTCTCAATTTTTTCCTCCTTTCTTCTCTGGCTTCGCTACCCTGCCTCCTACCTTGGCACAGGACGATGACGCTAGCAACAGCAGCACTTGTGCCTCCGTCCGCCCTCACCCTGCCCCTCGCTCCTTTACATGTGCACCTCCCACAAAGCGTATCGCCCTCTCGTCGTCATCTATCTCTCTTTCCTCCTCCTCGTCCGCGTCAACCACCACGTCCGTTGCCTCCTTCACGAGCCTCCCCTCCCTTCCGTCCTCCCTCCTTCTCAATGTTTTCGACTTTGTCTGGTCGGGCAAACCTTCCTACACCGACGGTACCGATGGACGCGTGCAGCTTGGCACGCTCTCCCTGGTTTGCAAACACTGGAGGGAGTTGGCGGCGTCAGATCATTTCTGGCGACCGCTATGCATCGCCAGGTGGCCTTGGCTGAAATCGCTCAAGACGGGGCCCGTCGACTTGTTGCCCTGCCTGGACGCGTACCAGGGTGGCCGAGAGGGGCCGGAAGGGGGGAGGGTGTGGCGGGAGTTTTGTCTTCGCCACGGTCGTAGCATGCGCCGGGCCGGGATCGGGAGACGTATGGGGGGAGGGGAGGGGGAGGGGCTGGTTGGGGGGAAGAGTATACGCTGAGCGTGGAGATTTTCGACCGAAAAGGGGGGTTCCGTCTCTTCTGCTCCTACGGACGCGTCAGCATCATGCACCAAGGAGTCGGGGTGGAAGGGCGGTGGATGACAAAGCTCGCGGTCACTGGCTTTGCCTCCTGCTGGCATTTCTCGGCGGCTTCCCGGGATTCTGTCCACGGTGCGTTTTGACTTTTTGAATTCAAGTTTAAAAGAGCATGAAGGTCTTTCCTAAAGCTACTCTCGCGACTCGCTCCTCCCTGAGGCTCCTATCCCAAATTCTCATACTCGTCCTCTCTTTTCCCTCTTCTGCCACCGTTCCTCCCTCTCTCCCCCCCTTGTTCCCAGGTCGCTTTGAGACCATCAAGGATTACTTCGAACGCGCCCACGAGCCAGGACTGGAGCATTGCTTGTGCACGGAAGTGACAGCCATGCATAAGAAAACTGGGCGGATGGCTGTGCTGTACGCTTCCAGCAAAGAATCTCGCCGTCGGCTGGCGGGGGAAAAGAACGGCACGTCGTACTTTGAAGAGGAGCTTCGCCCTGCCTTTGCCTCCTCGGCCGGGGTCATGGCGTCTACCGCAAGCGGGTCCTCCCATCCTGGCCTTCCTCCTTCTCTCTCCTCCTTCTGCGCCCCCTCGCCCGGTATTCCTTACTTGGCCGCCTCCGGCATTGCAGTCAGTAAGGTCTCCACCTCTCCCTCCACCTCCTCCCTCTCTCCACTGCCCGCCAGTACCCCCTCGTTGGACGAGGAGAAGGAACAAAAGTACCGGGTAGACCGGTTGTATCTGATATTTTCCACGGAACGTCGATGGGATTTGCCCAAAATCTTTGAGGGATTGGAATGGGCGTAAACATTTAACGGAACGTGGGAGTATGGATAAATGGTCATAAAGTAACGACTCAAAGCACGCTTGACGGGAAAAAGAGGTCAGGCGCAAGGGCAAGATAGAAACGTCGATTAGGATAGACGTGCTCCTTAAAATTCAGGCATACATTAACACGGACACAACGACGCTGTTTGTGTCTTTCTATGTCTAGATATAATACATTGCATCGTATATAGACTACATTCACTCCTATATAATATATATCGACCATTTTCAAGGACCAAAAGGTTTTCGAAGCCTACGGTAAGGATAAGCAAAACTAATGCGAGGGGGATGCCGGGGGCGGCGGCAGTACACGGATAGGAATGGACCAACACCAACCCTCCTCGCAAGCTTTAGGGGGGTATTGTGACCTCTATATAATATGAATGTCTGCATTTTTTAGGAAATTTCTTACAACGAAGTCACAACAACGGACGCAACAACAACGTAAACAAGCGGTGCCAGAACTCTGGAGGAAGTCCTCACTTTTCCTTTCCAAAAGCGCGCGTGACAACCTTTCGGTCGCGTCCTCTCTCTTTTTTCACATGTTGACACAATTCTTGCTTCCCTTCAATTATGTAAACGCATCAAGGTTTAGAAGTTTGGAGGGTATTTTTCCCCCGCAATACGTGAAAATTCACTTCTTCCGCCCGTCGAACTGCCTCTTTCAATCTCGCGGGATAAGACATTGCAAAAACCAAAGAAAGCAGTCTTGTCTTTCCCTCTCTCATTCCTACATTTATACGCTTTACATCATTTCACCCAAGGCCTTCTTCTCTGTCTCTCCTTTTGTACAGCTGCTCACCCTTCGTGTCCCTGCGGTCTTCATTCAGGCGCTTCTCAACGCTCCTCTTCGATTTTCTACACGGACGACCCTTGTTCACCCGCCCTTTCTCTTTCCAATCAATGCTACCACTTTGTTGGTCTCTATTTCTCTTTTTGTGCATGTATGTACCGTGAAATTGTGTGTTTCCATGGGCCCAGGGGTCCTCTTAGGCGCAAGTTCATCGCCCCCAAGACTCCCGTTTCTCCTCTCTTTTGCGTGTCTAAGCCAGCTTCATTGTCGTAATCTCACAACCTTTCCCCTATGAGGAGACTCCATCGAAATTCCTCCCCTTCCCGCCTACGCCCCTCTTCTCCCGCGACCGCCCCCCCCCCTCGGCCCTGAGCCGTCCTCCGCCCCTTCAGCCCTTGCCTCCACCTCCACAAGACACCTCCTTGTCTTCTTCCTTTCCCTCGCCTACTCCACCGTGCCTGTCCTTATTTGCCTTCCGTCTCTCAAAACAGATTCTCCGAGACCGGCAACGGCGGCACTTCGCCGTTACTACCGACCACTGATTGCGGTCCAGGGTATGCGAAATAAAAGCTTTCATCCACCAAGCCGCATCCGCCTTCTCCCATACCTCGCCCGCTCATGGTTACCTCACCCGTCATGCCCTCCCGTCCTCCCACCCCCCCTTTCCCTCCCTCTTTTCCTCCCTCCATTCCCCCCCCAACCCCCGCCATGAAGGCCTGCAGGGTAGCGTCACCCATGTTGAGGCCCAAATCCATCATCATTCTGCCTTCCTCCCCGTCTTCCCACACCTCCTCCGTCCCTCCCTCACCCCCCTCCACCGTAGCAGCCGCGCTGGTCCCAGCGGAAACCACCTCAGTCGCCTCCTCCTCCCTCTCTTCTCGCATTTCCTCTTGCTTCACCCACGGCTTCAACGCCCCTTCCTGGAACACTGCCCCTTCCCTCCCGTCCTCCCTCCTGTCCTCCCTCCCGTCCTCCTTCCCGTCCTCCCCTTCCACCGACACGGAGAAGAAGACGTCTCCCGGAGGCGGCGCCACGGTCACGGACCGGGTGGGTGTCGAGGAGAAGGAGAGAGAGGACGGGTCCGTTGAGGGTACGAGTGAGGGGAAAGGACGCGTCTGTCCATAGACCAAGGGAGGGTAATCACCGTTCGGATCGGGCACGGGCGCGAACACGACTGGTGCGCCCCGGTGCTCCGGGAGCCCGCCCTCCGTCACGCCCTCCGTCACGTCCTCCCTCCCGTCCCTCATCACCCCCATGGACGGCATCGACACGTTCTCCGTCTCTGTCTGTGGGCCCTCCAAGCTGCAGGGGAAGAGGAGGAAACTGTCCTCTTCCTCTTTCCGCCCGCTCTCCCCCGCCACCGGGGCCTTCAATTCCAAGCCCAGATCCATGTCCAGGTCTTCCTCCACCCCGCTCTCCTCCCCTTCCTCCGCCCCCACGTCCCGCCACAGCTCCTTCCACTCCAAGGCATTGTTCCCCAGGTCCTCATTCCACGCCTCCCACACCCCTTCCACCTTCGCCCAATTCCGGCGACAAGCCC
>NW_005803769.1:0-45455 GCF_000240725.1 Microchloropsis gaditana
ACGGTGGTCTTCGGAAGCTGTCGTGGTGCCGAGGGGGAGGAATCAATCAGGGGCAGGGGGAGAGCAGAGGGGGAGGGAAGGGGAAAGCCTTGCAGGCGCCCACACGCACGTACCAATAACCATGACGCTGTCCCACGCATCCAGAGACAGGGAGTCCAACTCCTCTGCGTTTAGAGGCGCGTGCTGCGAGTGCATACGGTAGGGAATGGACAGGGTCAATCGCCGGTGGCCAGAGGGCTGGCTATCCTCCTGTCGAATCTACTGTGGTCGTACAGGCATGATCACGCATTTCCTTCCCGACTTTGTCCCGTCATACCGCCCAATTTTCCGCTTTGCAATTCTTTTCCCCCTTGATCGCTCCTCTTTGGCTCCCCGGCCTCGCCACTGCCGTCTTCCTGCAGAACACATACTTGCGTTGCCGGCGGAGAGCGCGCCACAAGAATGCCTTCAGAGCAGAATCGCAGCCCACCTCGCATTCATCCCATATCTCCTTAACCGTGCACCCTTCCCTGCCTGTGAAACATTTTGCGCGGAGATAAGAGCCGGTGGAGGAGGAAGAGTCCATGTGAGGGGGCGAGGCAGCAGCCTCTTTGTCGATGAGGTGTCCACTGTGTAGGCATCTCCATGTTTCACAAGAAACACGTGCACATGGCCCCTTTGTTCCCTTCAAAAGTGTCTCCACACTTTCAAGTCCATCATCGTTTTGCGGCACGGGGGGAGCATATTGAAGCATAGGAGAGCGATTTTTTAATCCTTCCCCATCCGGCCTACCTCGTCGCGCAACATGGTCAAGGGCTGCTTTGACAACAACTTGGGGTGGAGCCCGGCTAGCCCTGCCCCCCGCCGAGGCGGACTGCTCTGGCATGGCCACTGAGGAATGGGGTTGGGGCGTACGATTTGAAGACGGTGAAAAAAAAGGTAAGCTGGTGTTCAGTGAAAACAGGGTCCAGGTCCTATCAAGCGTTGCATCGCTCTTCAATTTTATACATCGTAAAATAAATTTCGTGTCGCCATCATCTTGACCACAGCCTTGCTCGCAACTACGATGGCAAATATGTCGAAAACCTATTTTGCAAGTTTCGGCCCTCGTCTCACTCGCGCGACTTAACTCAAGGGAGTCGGATGATATCCACTAGGCGACGGAGAAGAAGAGCAGAGCACGTCCGGCGTTGTCACGCGTTCGAGTTCTATGAAGGCCCGTTGGTAGAAGTTAAAAAAACTAGTGCCTTACAGGTGCCTTTAAAGACGTACAACCTAAAGCCAGACCACAACGTGCTACCGCCTGCGCGACGAGAAATGATCATCTCCTTCACGACAGGATGAGCGGGAGGTTGTTGCTTGGGCCCATTGTTTCGTCCACTTTTGGCAAAAAAATCAACTGGATGCTTTCAAAACCATGCAAGTGCTCAAACGTCTTTGATCTTGTTGCCCTTGGTTATCCTGTACACTCCCTTGACTTTTAGAAAGCCACCGCATCCTCCTACTTATCGCATTTTGACCCTGCTACAGACATACAGCAAGCTCCGAGTCATTAAACGCATGTCTACACTACCACACAATTTTACCGGACACGCAATTTTGCAATACATCCCCCTTCACCCCAGCCTCTTATTTCCAAACACTTACTCGTCGATACCATCCTCTCCCTCCTCCGGGCCTGCCTCGTCATACACCAAGCTACTCGCCGCCCCCCCCGCCGCGCAGAGCAATACACACTGATCCGCAAACTCTTCCAATGCGCTGTCTTCCCCCGCCAGCGCGTTCTCCACCAATAGATCGTACGCCATCTCTACCTGCGACACCTCCTCTTGCTTGGTTGATCGGATCACCGAGAAGATCAGTTTCTGCTTCTGCGTTACCGTGAGACGCCCTTCGTGGCAGAGCTGTCGGACCGCATCCACCGTCTTCCGACCCAGGTCCTCCAGACCGTCATTTGCCCCGTCTCCGCCACCCCGTCGGCCTCGCCCGCCGTCCAAAGACCCTGAAAACGAGTTCCCCCCCCCCGCCGCCCCTCCCTCCCCGAGCCCCCAACTGCAAGGGGATGACCTCCTGCTTCCCGTTCTTCGACAGGTCCTGGATGAGCGCTTTCAGCAGAGCCTCCTTCGTCTCCTGTCCGGAGCGACCTTGACCACTCCCTGCCCCTAACAGCCCACCCTGCGCTTGACCCGATCCCACGATGATGCGGTAGCCCTCCGGCGTCATGATGGTCCGGTATTCCCGCCCGTCGGCTGTGAACCCCGACTCCCCCGGCACGATGCCGCCCAGACCGCCGCTCCCCCCCCCTAAAAGGCCCCCCAAGACACTCCCCAGTTGCGACTGCCCCGCCTCCAGCCGTCCCCCTGTAACACCCGAGCTGGAAGAGGGAAAGAGTTGCTGCTGGCCCATGCCCCGGCTGCCTTCGGACACTGGGGTAGGGGAAGGGGAACATGCCCGGAGAAATGAGACTCCCTGGTGATTGACGCGCGTCCATGCAGCCAACACGGAGCCCGCGCATGATTGGACGTGAGATTAAAAGACACGCCAAGCATCGCTTTTCCCTCCCTCTTGGCCTCTTTCTCCAATCCGCTCCCTCCTTCCCTCCCTCCCTCCCTTCCCGCCCTCCACCCACGTTTCATCTGTCCGTTCGGGTGGACTTCCACCTGACTCCCGTCTCCCGAGTGCACGTGCACCAGCCTCCACTCCCCGTTGCTCTTCTGCCAGATCTTGGTCGAGAACATGATCAGCTTATCCTTGCTGATGGGGTTGACCCACATCTCCTTATTGGTTACCAAGGCGTTGATGCCCCGGAGGAAGACCCGCTCGTCTTCCTTCGTCACGTCCATGCGCTCTTTATGTTTGTTCGTCGCCCACGGCTGTTTGAAACGAGAGTCCATGTGCTTGTCGATCTCCTCCAGCCTGCGACAGAGGGGAAGCCAGGGGTTGAGTCAATCAATCAATCAATCCACGCATACCATCTTGCCCCCCCGCGTCGATACGACGGGCGCCGACAGTCGGGGAGGCTAAAACTACACAAGAACATTACAACCCACACCGGAATGACAAGCCTTGCCAGAGCATGCCCCAATACAGCGCGGACCCAGCCCTCGTCCCAGTGCCCGCTTCCCCCTCTTCCTCCCTCCTCAGCTCCTTACCCCCGGATCACGCGGTCCTCGTTCGCGTACATCTGCACCGCGCCATCCTCCTTCCATAGGCTCAAAATGCTCTTCACATCCCGGCCGTTCAGATCGTCGTAGTACTTGGCGTTCAACTCGAGGACCTGCGCTTTGTCGCCCTCCACGCTCTCCCGGGTCGCCACGGGCAACCGCACCTCCGCCGGGGGAAACACGGGTGGCTGATCTGCAGGCGGTACGTCTTGGAAGCTATCCACCAAGCGTTGCAAGGCCTTGATTTGACGGGTCGTCACGCGCAGCGCCTCTTCCACACGAGTCCCTTCCGGCTCTTCGCCAAGGGGCAGGCCCCCGTCGTTGCTCATCGCCATGCGAAGTCCGGCGCTGAAGGCTCTGCCCGAGCCAGCTGCGGAGGATTTAAAGGGAGATTAGGGTGAGTGGCAAGAGAAAGTGATTGAACACAACGAGGCCTGTCATGCACGTGCCAAGTCGAAAAGTTGGCGCCACTACAGGGCAACGCAGTGCACCAACAGTGATATCCTTAGTCGTGAAAAATGAACCGATCCGCTTTTTTTTCGGCCCTCACCCGAAATCCCTACCTCGAAGTGATCCAGTCATACTTGATAACGAAGATGACGGACTCCAGGAGCCAAGACAGCCCCCGGGATTGATGTACGCCCAGGCTGTGCAGGGGATCTGGAAGCAGCCGAGCAGAAGCACGCTCCGCCCTACTACAGAGAATAATATCCTTCTCATCATTCCGTAGGCCCGCCTGTCCGAGAAAAAGCATGAAGAGGAGTATGTCACGCGCCATTGATGCCAAAAGTGTGACCTCACATACCCCGAGCATGACCTCTGTATGCCAGCGGTGCGCTTGCATCACCTTGGAGAAGGGAAGGGAGGTGTACAGCAAGAAAAAGTGGGGCGACAGACACAGCGCAAGGGTTCTGAAAAAGGATCAAACATCCCGTCAGAAACATCCGGCCACACGGCCACACGTGCTATCCGACATGCTCCACGCCTTTGGAGCCTTCGCACGCTAATTTTATGAGGTGTCGATGTGCCACGGCCGGCTGAGGTGGAGCCCGCTGAGATAGGCTGCCGTCTGGCGAGAGACTCGCTGGCAAGCCCCGCGAGGAAGACGGAGAAGGGGGGGCGCATCCGGGAGCGAAATTTGAAATACTATCCCTGCCATCCACGCTGACAGTGTCACAGCACCCCATCCTCCAGGAGAAGATGTCATTCGAGCTGGACCTGGCGCTGCCCTTGCTCAAGGAGCCGGTTGATCAAATGCGGGAGGGGTTGAAAGCAGGCGGCTTCAGAAGTGAAGCAGTTGCCCCCCACCCTGTGCAGGCTTTCCAAGCCACGGTACGTGCCATTGGAGAATTTGCAATTATCCTACCTGGTTGCGGAAAATGTAAAATAGCATGCTTCGATAGATCCCATGGTGTCCAAGGTCGTAGTGGCTTGACTTCTTTTTCGTTTGAGATACCGGCCATGTGCGTCCTTCTTCAATTGCTTCCTATGCTCCGCTTGCTCTACGTGCGCGTTAGTGAAGGGGACTTCGAGCAAGTGTGCGCAGAAGTGAACTCTGTTTTCCGTACTTCCGTGTAATTTCGCGTCACTGTCATCGTCTTGAAGCGTGAAGCCCGGATCGAAGCACGTGTGAGCATACTCATCTTTGTCCTGCACGCCCGACAGCGAAAAGAAGCAGAATTTCAAGCCCGCCTCGACACGATAGCAAGGTTGTACGGTATTGCTGCGGCCATGCGCCTGAAAACAGAAAGAGACATTCTCAGTCGAGTTTGCCGGGCGCCCGGTCTTCCCTCGTCCATGGTGGGGCTGGAAACGGTGTTGGGAACCGATGAGACTATCGAGTTCGAGGACGTGCTGAACGATCCGCAAGAGAGGCCCGATATGCCCTTGATTCCTGTGCACGAGAGAATGGAGGCGCGGCTGGGGCTTTAAACGGATGCCGGGGATGGGTAACTCGTGGAGAGGGAGGGAAGGAGATAACATAGGTGTGGGGGGGTTCATGGTGGAAGGAAGGAGAGCGGGATCATGCGCCTTGAAGGACACAGAGCGTTGTACGAGGTGCAAAATCAAAGATTAAGTCAGCAAATACTCACAGCACGGTCATTCCCGTCAAGATTTCTTTGAAACACCTTTCGCGCCCAGGCTTTCTGCCAATGAAATACTCCATAAGCCGCTCCCCGTCATATCGCGCCCCTCAAGGTTTTCTACATGCCCCGCGGCCTTGCCTCAATATCAACTCGTCCTTCGCACCCACCCCCATCTCTCGTGCTGTCTTGTACTCTGTCCTCCCCTCGTCCGTCACCCTCACACCGCCCCATACTTCCCGGCCTTCGCTCCCTCGCCCGTCGGCTTGGCCCCTCCAGTCGCCTCCCCGTCTCTCCCAGGCCCGGTGCCGATACCCTTTACTGGCCCTTGGTGCGGGGCCCCACTGATGAGTGGCGGCTCCCCGGCAGGTCGATAGCTTGCGCTGTGTCCGTTTCCCTTCCCAAGATGGGGCCGCAAGCCGGAGTTTGCCATAGCCTGCTGCCCCCCCCCGGGGGGGAAAGGCTGCATGCCCATCTCCATCACCAGGTGCGTGACCACCTCGTCCACGCTCATGGAGTCGTAGGCCTCCCCCCCCACCTTCTCCCACAGCTTGGAGGCGCGAAGCCGGTCTCTGAAGACGCCCTTGGCGTTCACGAAGGCCAGTTTCACCCCCTTCTCCAAGGCGAGCTTCTGCAAGTGCTCGACCGCCTCCACGCCGCTCAGGTCCAGGTGAGAGACGCCGCTGGCATCGATGACGATCGCCCTCGGTGGGTGCCCCCCCCCAAGGCCCAGCCCTTCCCCCTGCCGGTCGTCTCCTCCCGCAGACAAGAGCCCTTCAAACTCGGTCTTCATCTCCTCGTTGTTCCCGAAAAATAGCGAGGCCGTCAGCCGCACCACCTTGATGTCCTGAGACTCCTCCAGCAGGTGCACGGGGTCCACGCTCTGCGACCTGAGGATGAGAGGATGGGGGCAAGGAAAGGGGGGTAGGGCGTGGGCCTCGGGGCATCCTGAAGGCCTCTACCTCCAGACACCGCGGCCCATACAGAAGCTCCGCCGCCAGATCTCTCGCGGAACTCTTCGGCTCAAAGTCGAGGCAGGCGTCTTACCTGACCATGTACCCCCCCCCGCTGCTCGCGACGGGGACCAAGGTGGATGTGTGGATCTCGCTCAGCTCCTGAAGCAAGACGGCGATGCTGACGAGGACGCCGGTGACAAGGCCGACCTCGATGTTGACCAGGGCGGTGAAGAGGAAGGTGGTCATGGTCACCACAAAGTCCGGCATGGAGATCTGAGTCGGGTGGGGGTACAGAGGTTGTCATAGCGCCCGTCTCACTACTCCTGGTGCTCCGCCTTCTCTCAAGGCTTCTCTCGTCTCCACGAGCAGTTTGTTTCCGCCTCTATGCTGTCTCTTTCCTCCCCTCCCCACCCGTTACCTTGTAGGCGCGCTTGAAGGGCTTGAGGTCAAAAAGAGAGATGAGAGAGACCTGGATGATGGCGCCCAGGCAGCACATGGGCAGGTAGTAGAGGTACGGGGTCAAGCAGAGGAGGACGAGAAAGACGGCCAGGCTGGCGGAGACGTTGCTGAGAGGGGAGCGGGCCCCGTTCTGGGCGTTGAGGGAGGTGCGGCCGAAGGAGCCGGAGCTGGGGAAGCAGAGGAAGAAGCCAGCCACGAAATTGGCGGCGCCGATCGCCACCTGGTGCCACGGGGGAGGGGAGTAAGGGCAAGGGTGAGATCGAGGAAGATGACCGCGTTGGAAACGTAGGGGCGTGCAGGGCCTGACTGACCGCTTCTTGGTTGGCGTCCAAGTCCGTCTGCCCGGACTTGACCGCGTAGTTCCGGGCCAAGCTCCAGGAACTCATGAAGGCCAGGCAGGTCACGGGCATGCAGGCTACTACCAGGCTGCCCACGCTGGCCAAGTCGGTGATGGCGGCGCTTGGGACCAGGAAATGGGGCAGGCCCGCGGGGACGTGGCCGACAAGGGGGAGGTGGTAGCCCTGGTGGCTAAAGAGGAAGGCGGCCGTGGTGGCGCAGACGACGGCGATCAGGGTGGAGGTGACGCTGAGGAGCTTGAGCCATTTCACCTTCTTGTGCTTGCGGGAGACCTGGCGGACCCCGACGAGGAAAAGGACGGTGCTCCCACCGATCAGGAGGGTGAGGGGGTTGGTCTCGCCCACGTTGGCGATCAGGTCGTTCACCATGTCCCAGTTGTACTTAGAGTCCTTGCTGAAAGGGTAGCCCACCAGGTGCTGGAGCTGGTCCACCCCGATGACGACAGCGGCCGCGGTGGTGAAGCCGGCTAGGACGGGGGAGCTGATGAATTTGACCAAGGATCCCATGCGGAAGACGCCGACGACCAGGAGGAGGAGGCCGGACACGACGCAGGCGGCGGCCGCCACGATAACGCGGAGATTCGAGTCCTCACTCATGTGGAGGGAGACGGCAATCTGAGGAATGAACATGCTGACGAGCGCCACAGGTCCTGCGCTCAGGTGCCTCGAGGTGCCGAGGAAGCCGTACACGAGTGGGGGGATGCAGGAGGTATAGAGCCCCATTTGCGCCGGTAACGAGGCCAGAACAGCATAGGCCAAACCCTGCGGAATGGCGACCACGCTGACAACGATACCGGCCATCAGGTCTTTCCCAAAATTCTTTTTAAAGTAACCCTTGTACCGCATCCAAGGTAAGTACGGGATGTGCAGCAACGGCTTGCGCTGCGCCGGGGTGATTGTCGTCGGTAATTCTTCTGAGGGTTGCGGAAAGACGGATGGCTGCTGTCGGAGTGCAGCAATACCGTAGTCTTCCGCCTCCGGGCACATCAAAAAGCCTGCATCACCTCCCTCCTCCTCCGTGTCAAGGAGGCACGGGTCGTACTCATCATCGTTTGTCTCATCCGTCTCGCTGCCGCTCCGATGCTGCCATAGAGCGTGAAGTGGTAAGGTCTTGCTCCGAGGAAAGGTGGCCTTGGTGGGCAAGAGAGACGCTTTCTCTTCACCAGCTTCGGAGACGAAGCTTACCGCAGACCTCCTGGTCTGCATTGACGACGGCGGGCCTGAGGCACCACTGCTGCTCGCCACCGATTGCTGGGTCATCGGCAAACCAACTTTATTTTGGTGGTCGACGCGAGTGGTTGTCCCAGTGAAAAACCACTTTTTCTCCACTAATAGTGATTAGTCGAATCTGAGAAGAGGAACGGAAGCGACAGACCTGCAAATTGTTAAGATCAAGGAAAAAAACAACAATGGCTAGAAAGGTACGAAGGCGTGACACACTGCGTGCAAGGCGCATGCATACCATTGTTGTAGACTACGGATATGATGTCTGTCCAGTATCCAAGTCTTCATTCGCTTGTAAACATTCTGATTGATTCTTCTGATGTCCCCGGGCATTTCTTAAATCCCTGCTTTTTCAAAAACCTCCCCAGCCCAACGAGCCCGGGCTTCAGGATTTGGACGTCTCTCATTTTAAGCACCTCCTACAGGATTAACATGACAGACACTACTCGTGTATTCAACAAATATATCAAAAAGTTAAGATCATTCGTGATCGATGACTTACTGCGACGTTTTTCCTTTGTGACATGCAACGTATTCAAGGAGAAGAATCTCTGTGCCAATCCTCGGCAAAGCAACACAGATTGCTTCTTTAATTTTACATATACAGGGTAGTAATGAGGTTAAAAGACGAATAAATATCCTTTTGCGAGAATTCTTACCAAATATTTGCCCTCCGAGAGGCTATGCTGAACTATGCTGCGTTGCAATCTGAGAGTTGTGGACCTGGGCTTCTACTTTTGACCCCGTAATGTTGAAAAGTGTGCTTGTGTGAAGACTTTTCAACCTGCTACTAATTGACATTCTATCTCCGTCAAAAAGGAAAAAAAATAATCAGTCTCGATTTTCGAAGCGACCAACGCGAGAAAACATCTCGCTGTCTTCGTGAGATTTTTTAATTCCATACCTTGTTTAGCATAAATTTTAGCTCTCATTCGGAATGATATTATACTAAAAAATAATTCAGATATAAAACTTCTCACGTGGGTACGTTTAGCAAGAATTCATGATTTTATGCATTGTGATCGGCAAGAAACAAGATATCTTTATTAAGAAGACCGATGTTTCCGTGCGTCGGTGCGTGGAGAGTTGATCGCCTTCAAGTGGCCAAACCAGCTTTTTTAACGCTTCACGTTTTCAACTTGTATGATATTAATATACTGGTTTACAAAATCATCGACGCCCAAATTGCAAAGGGACAACAGCGCCAGATGGGCCTCATCGTTCGATTTCCCCCGGCACCGGTCTCTAATTGTGGCCATCAATGGGATAGGAGCTGCTCAGGTACCGTCACGATTTGCAGAATACGATGACAAGTAATTTCACATGAAAAAGACACTAGCTAGTGGGTCGAACAAAACCTATGCTCATCATCTGTAAAGGCCCCATGCCGAGGTAGGGTCTTCGCGCTTTTTTTCTCGTTCGCTCTTCTTCTCGTCAAGCTTGCGCTCGCCCACACGCTCGCTCGAAATTCGACACCCCCCCTCGACATAAATTTTCTCCCGTGTCCTGCCTGACAAACGCTTGCCGACGCAAGGCATTGAAATGATGGACATCGCCCACATTCGTGCAAATAGTTTGGGGGCTATGCCATCTTTTTGTAAACGTATGACATCTTTTCCAGGCATTTCCGTCCTTCTCCTTCCTTAACTAGCCTTTCATTCCTATCAAATGTAACTGTGTTTGACCTCTAAAATTTCTTTCCTTTGTGCCGTTAATTGTGCGTAACCGTAGAACGCCATGACGGAGCTTGGAAGATCAACTGTGGAGGCCCTTGAGGCATTCAGCCTCGGCCAATTGGACAGTGTGGAAACAGCAAACGCAGTGATCGGCGGCGATCTCATGGACCTGCTCGACACGATGGAGCTGCCTCCGGTCAAGGTGCGTGATAGGGCTAGCACTGTCCCTGAGCATGTTCGCAAGACATGTATGATGACACGAGAAGCAAGAGGTCGATGTCTTCGATCATGGGCATCGAGGTGCAGGATATGCCTCGCCTACATCAGACGCCAGGTCTGCAGAATGACGTGATCATTCGTCCTGCAGGTACCGGAAAGCTAACTCTGTTTTTGCAATCCTTTTCGTACCCTCGGGTGATGGGGTTTCAATTCTGCGCAGGCCTGGGAGGCATTTGACGCAGCGCTCGAGGAATGGAGAGAGACCCAAGATGGAGGAGAGTTTTGGTCTCTGGTGTCACGTGCCTGGGGCGGAGACACTCACACCGGGCATCGAGCCCTCCTTGCTCTGCTGCACTTGGCGTACAGTAGCAAAGGTGAGCGTCCTGTCGGCGGTAAAGCATCCAGGCACTCGATGGAGAATGGCAGCTTCCTCGAGCACCTTTCCTGGCATGTCCGTTGGACCTCACTCACGCCAGCTTCTTATCTTCACCACTTGCAGATAAAGGTCCAGAACCATGGCTGGCAGCTAAGACATACGTTAGACTCATGGATCTGCCCGGTGCTTCGGCACACGGCGTCTTCAACGGAGTCATGTTTCGCACCCTCCTCACGCTCGTCAAGTCGTGGATCGAGGCGGCTGCGGGAGGAGGGCTGGTGGTGATGCCTGGGCCGATTCGACAGGAGAGACAACCATCAAGGGTGGGTGCGTCGGACACCGGAAGGACGAGGCGCTCTGCGAGGGCCTCAAGCAGTCGGAGTGCCTCGCAGGCAGCAGAGGAGGGTGGGGAGGAGGAGATGCAAGACGAGGAGGAGGAGGAGGAGGACAGTGATGATGACGATAGAGGCGGAAGGAAGGAGCGCGGTGGACAGCGCAAGGGCCGCTCGAACACGCGGTACGTCATCAACTCGGAATCAATGGCGAAGACCAGTCGTTGCTCCTGCCATCGTGGAGGTCCCCCGCCCACGTCGAAGTCCGCTGCGCCCTGAGTGGTGGAACGATCTTAGAAAGTGACGCCCGTATCTCCTCTCGTATCTATTCTTCCTCCGCATCTAACATACCACAGTACCGGCCAAAACCTGGCCGCTCTGCACGCGAATCAGGGCCTGGAGTCCCTCCTGGTTGCTCTCGATCGCTCGCTCGCCTCGGGCAGCCTCGCTGAGAGCCTCCGCACCCACGATGACCTCCAAGGCGAGCTGACGGAGCTCGTCCTGGGGGTCTACTCGCTGGCGCCGGCATCGACAGCCTTGGCCCAGGCCGCCCGCCGCGTGCTCATGGCTTTGATCGTGGTGGCAGGGGGTCCGGGAGGGAACCCGATCGTCTTGCGTGCGCTGCTGCCGCTCTTGACCATGAAGGCCGGGAGGAACGGACTGCCCTCGGACGCGCGGGCTCGAACTAGTGCCCACCAGAAGGCGGTTGCCGTCCTGAGGACGCTGATTGAAAAGGGAGAGGAGCAGAAGCGGGCGCACGTCCGAAAGTGCGGGATGGCCGAGGATAGTCAGGAAGACGGAGATGCGAAGGCTCCGGGGGAGGGGGGGGGGGCAAGGACGTGGAGGTGACGGGTGCACTCGTAGACCAAGAAGTTGCAACCAGAACCAGAACAGAGACGGAGGTCGCAGGCGACGGAGAGGGGAAAGAAGGCCCGAGAAAGGAGAAGGGGAAGAGGAGGAGCAAAAAGGGAGGACGAGGAGACCTCGCCAAGGGGGACGGGGAGGACGCGAACTCAGCCGAGGGTACCCAAGCTACGCAAGAAAAAGCGGAGTCCTCGGATGGAGCAGTTGACGCCGGCCAAGGGAAGAGTAAAGGAAAGAGGCGGACGGTACCCGCGGATTTGCACACGACCATCTTGGCCGTCCTCGAGCACATGTGTGCGGATGCCCCAGATCGGGCCGACGTCCGGGCCCGTCTCGTGGACTCCGTCTTGAGCTTACTGGAAGCACTCCAGCGGGTCGCGCCGGCGTTAGGCCCGCGCTTTATCGTCTTCCTGGCGAGACTCTTGCGATCGACCAAGGTGGCCAACCGGGCCTTTGGGGTGGAGATAGCCGCCTCCTTCGTGAACGCCACGTGGGCGTGGCCGTCGGCGACCGTCACTGCCACGGGAGGAAACGCGGCGGCGGAGATCGGTAGTGAACAGATTAAAGTCGGAGGGGCCAAGGAAGCGGCCACTGATGCCGAAGCTGTCAAGGCAACGTGGGCCTCTCTCGTGGAACTCGTCCAGTCCTTCGCCTCGCGCGTGGTGGACAAAGCACCGACCGTGCGCGCGAGGGCCATGGTCTGCCTCTCCGAGATGCTGCTCTCCGTGCAAGAAGACGTGGCGCCTCCCGGTCTCCGAAAAGCGATCCTTGCCTTAGCCTTTCCAGAACCGCGCCAAGGCCAAAGAGAGTCCTCCACCGCGACCACGGCGCAGCACGCCGAGAAGGCAGCTGCCGACCCTTCGACCCAAGACCTTGTCTGCCTGGTCCGGAGTCGTTGTCAGGACGACAAGGCGGTGGTTCGAAAAGCGGCGTTGCAAGCTCTGGAAATCCTCTTGACCACCGGGAGGAAACGCGGAAGGGGAGAGGTGCCGTGCTCGGACGTGGCCCTCTTCGCCACCCGCTGCAACGACGTCTCCGTCTTGACGCGCAAGCAAGCCATGGCTTCGCTTTCTTCCCTGCTCCTGGCCGACCCCGCCAACGGGACCCTACAAAAGACCTGGGTAAAGGCGGTGCTGCCGTTGGTTGCGGATCCGGAGCAGAGTATCCTGAACCGGCTGGTGGAACTAATCCACGAAGTGATCCTGGATCGTATCATAGAATGGCACCGACAGCGTCAGGAGATCGCGAGCGGCGTCCCACGGTCCAGATCCGGCCGCGAGGCCCGACCCCGTCGAGGAAAAGCGGGGACTGGGGACGATGATGGGGAGGAGACGGAGGAGGAGAGGAAAACGAAAGAAGACGCGGCGATCTGGGAGCACGCGGCCATTCATGCACGCACCAGTACCGTCTGGGAGCTACTCTCCATTGTTGCGTCGCGGGACCTGAACAAATGCTTGCAGAACGCCATCAGACTGGTAGTACAGGCACAAAATGCTCAGGCTGTCGCCCCACGTCGGCTCAAGGAACTGATGGATGCCCTGCAAAGTGCCGCCCTGGCTTCTATCGTCTCCGCGGCTCCCGAAAGCAATTCCGCGGAGAAAAGCGAAAATCCTACCGCTCTTCGACGTGGGGCTTGGGCTTTACTTGAAGCAATACTTGCCAGTGATCATGGAGGGTCTTTCCAGCCAAGTGTGGGCAACGACAATAGGCCAAGCGGCCCTAAAAAGGTCCTGCCATCGGAGCCTTCCTTCGTAGTGACCTGCTGGCGACGAGCTTTCGAAGGCTTGGGAGGAGAGAAATCGGAGTCCGACGCATTGGAAGAGGATGCCCGGAAGATCCTAAGAGTTCTCGCACGCATCGCCTCCGATGTGCCGGTGGACTTGGGAATGGGTCTGGCAGAAGAACTGTTAGGCTATCTCTCCTCATTGCATCCCCGCCTTTCCCCCGAAAACTGCGGGGCGGCGCTAGAGACCATCACCGCATTACATTTGGCCAAGGCCCGTACGTCTGCGGAAGGCGCGGCCGTTATTCGCAAGGCGGCTTTGGACGTGCTAGAAGCCTGCGAGAAGGCCTTACAGTGCTTCGTTGTGGCGCCCGGCGAGGAACCACGCACTCAGGAGGGTGGAAGTCAGGACAGTATGTCGGAAGTCACGTCCCGACTGGAGCGGGCAACATTCTTGGTGGGCGCTGTGGCGATACTGGGTTTTAGCCCCAACGAGGAAGAGGTCAAGAACACCGCAGCGGTGTCTCAGGCGGAGAAAGGCAAGAAGAAGAAGAAGTCCGACACCCCCGCACCGGGAAGTCCTGGGGGCGGCCCTCTAATTCGCATTCCCATCCCTGCGGCGACCACAGCTCTGATTCGCCTCCTCCTGCTACCAGAGATTCTACCTTTGAATGATACTAAGAAAGGGGGCGAAGAAAGAAGCGTCGAGGCCACAGTTTCGGCGGACAGAGTCCCGGTTCAGATCCCAAATTCCGTGCGAGCGCACGCCTTCTTGGCTTTGGGTAAAATTTGCCTACGCGACAAGGCCCTTGCTAAGGAGAACGTGAACGTCTTTGTGCGTGAGCTATCTCTCAGTAGCTCAGCAGCCATTAAATCAAACGCCCTGCTCATCCTGGGAGACCTTTGCGTGAGATACACCTCTATGGTTGAACGGCACGTCCCGGCCATGGCTCGCTGCCTACAAGACGAAAGCTCTTTGATCAGGCGACATGCACTCGCACTCATCTCCCAACTTCTCCTCCAAGACTATCTGAAGTGGCGGGGCTTGCTCCTTCATCGCTATCTGGCCATCCTGGTGGACGAGGACACGCGCGTCGCCGAAGTGGCCGACTACATGATTTTCTCACCTCTCCTCCGCAAGAATCCCTCTTTGTTCGTGAATCACTTCGTCGAGGCCCTGGTCGTGCTAAACGGATGCTCGGACCATGACGCTTACAAGGCTGCTCTCGCTCAGGGCGCCGAAAGCGGGACGGCTGTCACAATGGAGGGGGTGGATTTGGAAGGGAGTGGGCCCGTGGCCAATAAGAGGATGCGAATTTATCAAGCCATGCTGCAACACATGAGCGACGAGCAACGAATTCAGGTGACAGCGAAATTGACCCAAGATATCTTGGGTGCCGCTACGGACGAAGACGGGGAAGCAGGAGGCATTAAAATTCAGAGCTACCACCGAGCGAGTCGTTTCACTCAAGGGCTCCGGCGTGAAGCAGCGCTACGAAAACTCAAACGGGACGAGAACCTCATAAGAGATGCGTTGACTGTGCTCCAATGCCCTGATATCAAGGTGGCGGGGGGGCGGGGCTTCGGTGGGGGAGGGGAGGGAGGAGCAGGAGCGAGCGGACAGGACGAGGACGCCGAGGCGTTGATGGCCGAAGATGGATCCGGCAATGGAGTGGATGCGGCAGCCGCAGCAAAGAGTCGTCTGTTATCGAAAGTCTCTCGGAAACATTTGTTGGAGCACGTGGTGCCTGAATTGGTGTCTTTGAAGGCGTGCCTGGAACGGGCCCATTCCCCGTTGATACGTAATGTGATGGAGTACTTTCTGGAACTGATGCGGCACAGCAAGGAGGAGGTCAAGGACGCGCTGAGCACCAATCCTACACTCTTCCATGAGATCGAGTTCGACTTGCAGCAATTTGAGAAGGAGTTGAAAGCGCAGACTGAGGCCCAAGCAGCCATGCCTCCTCCCACCCACCCGCCCAAGAGCCCCGGCGAGAGCATGGGTCGTCAAAGCACAGGCAGTAACCTCAGCAGGAATGTGGGCGACAGTCAAGGCCGGCAGTCCAGCCTCGGCTCGGTCATGGGACGGACGCCCCTGCAAGCGCGGACAAGTAACGAATTTTCCTCGGGAAGCAACAGCGAGAGGGCGGGTTCTCGGCTCTCTGGCTGCTCCGCACCGCCTCTACGCCGATCCAGCATGGGGATGAATATGAGTCGCACGCCGTCGGAAGCCATCAAAGCCGCCCTACAACCAGGGTCTGGAACTGCCTCTCAGTCATTGACACCGGTACTAGCCAGTGCGGGGAAGAGGAGGGGTGTCGGTTCGGACAGTGGTGGGAGAGCAGGTGAGGAGATGGAAGAGGGTATGCATGTAAATGTACAGCTACCAACGGCTATAAAGGAATGGAATGTGACTGTGGGTCGGTCGCCCTTGGACAGCAAAGAGAATATGAAAGACAATGTAGACCTCGAGATGCAAGATGTATGAAAGTATCGCGATAGGCGCATTGAAACAATGACGTACGAGACTATTCTAGAAAGAAGTAATTTTTGTGTCGGAGAAACGCTGTGACATGTTCTTGAGGATGCATAAAGCGAGTGTGTGTCGGATTGAGAGTTAAGAAACGACTGCAAAAGCATTTCATAGATTACACAAGTCTGAGTAGCGCTCAAAGAAGAAATGTTCGGACTGGAAATGTGTGCCATTGGGTCGTCCTGTGCGACAGGTACATGGCGGGAGATATTTGAATGGTATCACGTCCCTACCAGGAAGGCTGGGCATTGCAGAGGACTGTGTGCCGAAGAAAATCCCTCCCTGTACGCACGAGCCTGACGTCGAAAATGCTATCTATGCAATCTTCCTTCTCTTCACTGTCATTCAATTTTGTGAAAGCATTATCACTCAGTTCATGCACCCAAGATTGCATGCCGGTGGTCTATTTTATCCCAGGCCACACGCGTCCTCCAGATCCACGCGACTTCATTCCTTAACAGCTCGTCGTGTACGCCTGAAGTCCACACACGACATTCATTTACTTGCCAATTATCACCGTCTACTGGGCTGCCCCCCCCTCATCTCCTGCCATGGAACGTCACGCCGCAGTTTCTCCCGATGGTGGAACTGTCGCCGTGGCCCCCGCTGTTGACTCACCTTTCCCACCACCCTCCCCTGCATTAGCGCCCCATCCGCGGTTCGTCTCGTGCAAACTCTGACCCTTGAGCACTGAGGGATGAGGCCCTTGATACTCGCCTAGCTGGGCCTGTGCATTCGCTTTTGCCAGCGCTCCGGCAACTTCCATCGCTTTCTCGTAGTTTTTGTCCTTGCCGTCCCACGTTGCCAATACACTTGCCTGTAAGGAGCGACCGAAGGAGAAGGACAGGATCCAGGGGCACGTCGTAGAGGAAGGCCGGAAGGGGGAAGCTGGTTGTTTTGCGAGCTGGTTGATGAGGTTGAGATTTTGCGTGGCTTGTTCTTCTGTTTGTCCGCCTGAGCAGTTGCCAATATGGAAAGGCCCAGAAGAGGGGGCAGAGTCCGAACAGGAAGGGTGGTAAGAGTGTGTGAGAAGCCTCCACGCTCCCGAATATGCGCGCAAAGAGACACTCGAAAGGAAATGAATCCTTGTCGTGTACCTGATAAAAAGACGACCCCGGGCACGGCAGGCGGCACCCGTCTCCGTAGGGCCTCTAACGTGCGCCTCGCTGCCTCCTCCGGGCGGGGCCGACCCTCGGAGGGACTGTCCACGCCAGGCATGATCATCTGCGGTTTCAGAAGGGTTCTGGGCGTTGGGGAAGGGGGGTAAGAAGACATTCACCTACTGTGTTGCACGCGGAACTGAATGCGATTCCAGAGGCGCCCCAACGACGGAGAGTGACCATAGGGGGACCAGGCGGCTGGCCAACGCGGATATTCGCGTGTCCTCACAAGCTGGTTTACGTACCCTTCCAGAAAAACCTTGGCCTGCGCCAGCGTGTAGTATACCTCGCTCAAGGCCGCCTCTGTCACCCGCGCAAAAGTCTCAGCTGAATGTGCCCCCTCTATCAATATTTCGGGCTCCACAATCGGCACCAAACCACATGCCTGGCATGTAGCCGCGTAGCGAGCTAGCTCTGCGCTGTTGATTTGCATGCATGCACGGGTCGGCAGATTAGCTGCTTCGTCGATCCGGATGACAGCACGCCACTTGGCGAAGCGTGCCCCTTGAGCGTAAAATTCCTGACATCGCTCCATTAAATCGTTCATGCCTTTGGTATGCGTCTCTCGAGCACTGTACTCCAACGGTTCCAGGCCTAAGTCTACTTTCACCCCGGGAAGAACCCCTTTGCTTTGCAGCAAGGCGGGAAACAGGCGGCCCTCCGCGTCCTTTACCGCCTTCTGTCCGAGGGTCTCCGAGAAAAGGATTGCGCCGCTCAGATACTCACCCAGATCCGGATGAGAAAACAGGACTTCCCGGTACGCCCTTCGTGTTTCTTCATCATTCACCAATCCGGCGGCTACCAGGCGTTTCCCCAGCGTGGGCACGCTCTCGTCGGCTGCTAGGAGTCCGCGCCCCGGCCGTGCCATCTGATTCGCAATTGTCTCGAGCGCATTTTTTTGATGCTGCGTCAATTGCGCAGCCAGCTTCGCGGCCTCCATCAAATGGAGGTGATACGCTTCGAGTCCATGTGAAGACGCGGGTGCTTGGGGGGCACTTGAGGGAGATGCTGTCGACATGGTCGGGCCCCGGGTGCTGCAAGGGGGGAGGTGGAGTAGGTTGTTAGCGTCGATCTTTCATGGAAGTTAATGCACCGTGAGAGACATGCTGAATTAAGTAAGCGAGTCTTAAAGGGTTTAGTAGCCGTAAGAATTTTGGTGATTCTCGCTTCTTTTTTGAAGACACACGTTGCTAGCGTGTTTTGATCCCTGATCTCATCAGAGATGAGCGAGCAGAGCACGGGATAAGAAGTCCGTTAGTGACAAGAAAAACCCTAGAACCATGCCTTCATCTTCAGCATCACAAACGACTCACAAGACAGGACTGCTGGAAGATATCTAACATCGGAGTATCGTTCGACGGTCGACCATCCTGGCCCCGATTGGTCTCAGGGTCCTGAGCCCGTTGTCGTCTGTCGGCTGATAACATTCTTAGGCGCCAGAGAGCATGTCCTCTTTGGCAGCCGCGCAAGCCGATGGTTACTACCGTCCACCTGACTGGGATGGAAAATCCTCTTTGAAAAAAATCACGGGGTCTAAAGGTGCGTGTAACATGGAAGAAGGCTTCCTGGGGCACTCGATTACCGCTAACTCCTCCCGCATGCAGGGCACAACCAATACACGCAAAGTGGAATTATCCGCTTCGAGCTACCGTACAACAGCTGGTGCTTAAAATGTGATCGTCACATTGGTAAAGGTGTGCGCTTTAACGCCAAGAAAATTCAGGTAAGGTGCGACAAGTCTTTATATTTCCAGTCGCATGTACTTATTGTAAGCTACTGGGCTCGCCCCCCCCTTCAATCCACACACAGGCGGGGAATTACTTCTCCACAAAAATATGGGAGTTTCACATGAAATGTGCCTCATGCAAAAACCGCTTGGTGATCAGGACGGACCCCAAAAATTGCGACTACGAGTTTGTGGAGGGCATTCGACGCCGCGAGCAAGAATACGACCCGGAAGCCATCGGTTTGCCTGTCTTGTCAGCCGAACCCACGGGAGCGAGCGACTTGGCAGGAGCTGCCACTACTCTTTCCTCTGCCAACGCCCCCAACGGGGGTGTCTCGGCCGACCCCCTGGCCGCCTTGGAGCGGGGTAAGGACCAGGTACGACGGACGAACGCCGCGGCGGCCCGCTTGCAGGAGCTCATGGAGGCCTCGGACCGCCTCGAAGCCGATTCAAGTGGGGTCAACCGGCTGCTACGCAACAAGTTTCGGGCGGAGAAAAAGGTTTTGGAAGACTTGGACCGGGAAAGTGCCGAAAAGGGCCTCCGCTTCCGACTCCTCCCTCCCAGCGCGGAAGACGCTCGCATGGCCCCTATGGCCTTGCTGGAGGGAGGCACCGGGGGCCTGACAAGGGCACGTCGAGAAGGTTTCCACAAAGCAGCCAGGACCAAGCTCACCAGTATTATGAGTTCCTCCATTTTTGACGATCCAGGGGCAGGAAGAAGATCATCCTCAGGCTCCTCGGCTTTGGTGGTGGGCAGCAAGAGAGGGGACCCGACGAAGCGGAGCAAAGCAGTCTTGAATGCGGAAACTCAAAAGGACCTGGCAGTGAAGCGGGCTAGATTAGGAATTGATTCTTCCCATTTCAAAGCATCCCAGGCAGCCAACGCCTCGACGTCAGCCCCTCTCATGGTGCCGTTCGCGCCTACCCGGAGGAAAGAAACGCGAAAGAGCTGATCCCAGCGAGGCGTGTACACAAGCCAGAAGGAAACCAAAAAAATGTAATGGACAGGAATATCACTATGTGAACACTCTCGGATTTACTTTCTGGGACGCCTTGTTGGCAGTAGGATGTTTTCGGGATCTCCCCGGCTCAAACTTTCTCTGCCGCGCGACTTCACTTTCTCTCCACCTCGGAGTTGAAGGGCGAGAAAGCAGGTGCGCACATGCCTGACTAGCGAGTCGTGTTCAACCCTGGAAATGGACGTCCGCCAAAGTACCTGTCCAACCCTTGCCAGAAAGCGTGAATTGTGCCATTCATGTTTTCCTGATAAGTCTTCGAAGGAGATGTTCGTGACACGTTCGAGCGTGGAATCTCACCAATTCACCTTCTGAACCTACGCTTTCTCAATCATTTGTGCACAACATCAGGCATCATGCAGCCACCGCAACAAAATCTGCCAACTCAAAGGCCGCACGGGCAAAGTTCTCATGCGCAGTCACCGTCAAGATTACCTGAAAGCTCAAGTGCACACTCAGTCCGCCGTTCAACTGCAATTAATCCTACATCCTCCAGCACCAAGAAGAGGGGGCGCCAGAACCCATCGACACGGCGAAATTTACTGCCTAAGGATTTTTTACAGGACTATGCACTCCCTCGAGGCGGTGAATTGGGTCGAGGCGCATTTGCCGTCGTGCGTCGGTGTACGGAGAGGAAGACAGGCTTGGAGTGGGCGTCGAAAATCACCGACCTCCGCCCGATCAAAATGAGGGGGGGCTCGGACATGCGCGTGGACAGGGTGATGCGGGAGGTTTCCATTCTCAAGAGCATTTCACACCCTAACATTGTCAAACTGCACACCGTGTACCAGAATGCCACGACACTGGTAATTGTTATGGAATTGGTCCGAGGGAAGGAGCTCTTTTTCGAAATTTTAGAGCGCAATCATTACAGCGAAGCAGATGCCCGCCCTATTTTCGTCCAACTTGCAGAAGCGCTGCGTTATTTGCACAGTCGCAACATCGTGCATCGGGACGTCAAGCCAGAAAATGTCCTCCTTGCGTATCCGAATTTCGGCTCTGATCCCTCGACAGTCGCTGATGGCTCAAACGCCGGGTCCGAGGGCGGTTGCGAGGGAGGAGGAAGGAAGACCAAGAAATCCGAGGGCGTGATTGTGAAACTATTAGATTTTGGGCTCTCCAAACTCATCGATCCAAGGGAAGGGGGCAGCGTCGCCAACACTTTTGTCGGGACACGGGCGTACCTGGCGCCGGAGGTGGAGCTCCTGGCCCATGGCCAGGGGAAAGCCGCAGGATTCCCAGCCGACTGCTGGTCTCTCGGGGCCGTGCTGCACGTGATGCTGGTGGCGAAATTCCCCGAGTTCGACGTGGTGCACCGGATGGACGAGGACGGGACCCTGACCCCGTTCAGCGGGGTGCTCAAGGTGGAGGGCCTGGGCCTCTGGGACCATCTGAGTCTGGCGGCCAAGGACATCATCAAGAGGCTCATGACCCCGAACGCGGCGAAACGCCTGACGGCTGCACAGGCATTGGAGCATCCGTGGGCGAAAGGCATGGATTGTCTTCCTCCAGAATTCTATTCCGTCGCGCAGGGACAACCGGCGCAGTATCAGCAACGCTTTCCTTGTGGCGAAAAATATGCGCATCACCCCCAGGTGCTGCAACAGCACCACGCACAGCAACCTCCCCATCACCATCAGCAGCCACAGCAACAGCAACAGCGATATCGGCAGCAGCAACAACGACAGGAGCACGAGGCTGCGCGCGACCGCCCCCCAGCCAGGCATCAGCGACCGCCACATCCACAGCAGGAAACAGAGCAGCAGCAGCAGCATCACGCACAAAAACACCTGTGGCGGCAGCAACAGCAGCAACAACTGCGAATACAGCTGCAGCAGCAACAGGAACAGCACCAAGAAATGCAAAAAAGGCTCCGGCAGCAAGAGCAACAAGAAGAAAAGCAAAAACAACGAAAACAAGAGCTTGGGCAACAGCGACCGTCGGGAGACCCACATGCCTCTGCGAGCTCTGTCCGCACGCAGGAGTCAACGAGCACGGTTGCCCATGCCAGCCGCCCGGGCTCTTACATGGAGGAGGGACGTGTCAGCAGCAGCAATGTCGAGTCCCTCGAAAGCCATTCCGGCACTCTTTCCGCAGGCACCGTCCCACCGCACAGTGCAGGACCCGATGCATCCCCCTATGCCGCGACGCGAATGACAAGTCCCGACGCTGGTGGTGAGTCTCTGCCACCCTCCCGTCCGCTGAACATGGCCACGGATCCCATTGCCACGGCGCCAGTCGAGGTTCGCCTGGGGCTACTGGTGAAGGTGCAACGTTGGATTGCCCAGTCACTGGGGGTGGCTTTTGATCTAATGCTCTCAGAGAAGGGCCGCGTTGCCTCCGACGTTGCCTACTGCGTGCGGACGGGGGCGGTGGTGTGTCGATACGAGCTGCATCTGACCGTAAAACTATTGCGGAAAGTACACGAGGTCGCCGCACTGGTGCTTGCCATCTTTCCCGATTTGACCTTGGCCTTGAAGGAGGGCGAGTTGAAGTTGGCCCAGTCCTTCTTCCTCTCCATCCGACAATGGCTGAGTGAGATTCGGAAAGAAGTACAGGACGTGCAGCGGTCCAACGAGACGGCCACGCTGCAGATGTCGAGGATCATCAAAAAGGCAGCCAGCGAGTTGGTGGGGAGTCACAAGCTCGTGCAGTACCGGGAACGCGAGCGGCGCAGTAAGAAGTGCATGGCTGCAAGAGGTTGTGTCAGTGGGAAGGGCATTGGCTTGTCGACGCAACAGGGAGACGTTAAGCCTCAGGACCCGGCATGTCCTGAGAAAGATCTTGAGGGAGGGGGGAAGCACAAAAAGCTGCGTCGCAAAGATGATGGGCAACTTGCTGAAACAGAAGCAACGGGAATGGCCGAGGAAATCGCTTCGAAGCCTGAAGAGGTAGACATCAATGCAATCAATGAGGCGGTGGACAAATCGCTAGAGAGCGACACGGCGCTTGTGGACGACCGGATTCTAGAATCACTCCTGCCATCTGTGCATTGTGATGAAACCTACGCCATCGAGGGAGAGTACGACGCCAAAGTTGACGAATTGGCTCACGTCCTAAATGATTTGCTCCCCGCCGAGGCGGTGGAGCCGCTACGGGTGATAGGAGAGACAGCAGGCGCAACACGTCAACTTGAGGATAAGCAGATCAGCCAAGTAATCGTGTGCCTGCAGCGGCTGGACCGGATTCTCGAAAGGTTGGATTCTTTCTGGGCCCGCTGCGAGGTGGACTTGGATTTAATGATACGGCGAGGGGAACACATCCGGAACCTGATCTCAAATGCTCATAGCCCAGAGACGGTCGCCAGGCTTAATGCTCGCTTGTCGGAGTACGCTGTCTTTTGGAGCCGTGTCTCTTCGGCATGTGAGCGATACTTGAATGGGGTATCAGAAACGACTGTGGCAACGTTATATGCTTTCATGGAAAAATACAACTTCGAGGACCAGATGGACATGCATTTGCCGCCGGCAGACGCGGGGGGTATTACTGCAAGACGGAGCTCAAACACCGATCATAGCACGGCAAGTTGTGCGAGCTTTGACATGGACCAATCGGCAGAGGGTGAATCGACAGCGGGAGAATTCTCTGCCGGGGATGATTAGAGGACGTGTAAATGTGACGCTGTAATAGGTGTATTGTCAAGTGGGCAGAGTCTATCGAGAAAGGTGTGCGGCGACACCAGCCTCTTTGTTGGATTTATTAGACGTATCTTATATCATGCGCGCTAGATCAAGCGCTACGCTTTTCCTTGTATCTGCCAGTTACTTATCCAGAACTTTACAGGTATTGTTGTATACCACAGATGAATGCCGGGAGGTAGGTTGAGTTTGTTGCTTCAACTATCTATTCAACGAGCATACATTCGTGGGCGACATTTAAAAAAACATGTACTCCCATTAAACTTCGCAAAATATTCAATGTAGTCATTCTGGATTTTTTGGGGAAAGTGAAGCAAGGTGTGATACCGTAATGTGTGTTCTTTCCGCAATTTGCTTTTTGTCACCTCTCCGACATGCATGATGCAAGCTTCGTGCAAAAGCACGACCGGGTCGAATTAACAACCCCATGAAAAATGTAAGATAGAAAGCGAGCTCTGAACTCACAGCAGGCCACACGAATCGACAACAAGTTAACGGTATCGAAATGCTTCCTCTGTGTAATACTTTTATTTTCCGTTAAAAACCGTTGTAAACTTCAAGTGCCATGGCAACGCCGGCAAACGATAGGGATTAGACTGACAGACAAATTTGGCGTGCGGTGGCTCACACGGGAGCGTGTCCGCTGCAATTTTCGAGGCTAGAGCACATAAGGTCCATGCCACGTTCTTCAAGTTTTTGATTGACTGAGGCTGCGCGGAGATGGACTGTTGAATAATAGCATATTCTTCACGACAGTCCCGTCTTCCCTCGCATCACATGTCCATCCAGGAATAAGAGTTTTTCGCTACAGTGCGCTACATTTATATAATGCAGGGGGATCCAATCTTCATAAAGATGTAAGTTGTGTTCCACAGTAGAATGTATAGGCTGGTACATCGCGGGCATTTTGCCCCCTAAATTCACTCCAAAGTTGATCTTAGGTCTTCATTGCTCATTCCGACCGTCAACCACTGCCAGGCTTAATTTGATGAATGACATCATGCACTTGCCCATCGTTGATGACATTGCATGGCATCTATACCATTTTGTCCGCCTTTTGCTGGGCCCTCTATGGGCTTTAGGGTTGCTTATCTCCTTTCTTGTGAAGCTACTCAGTGGTGCCCTGGTGACTCGTCTGGAGCAACCAAAAGGCCGAGCTGTCCTGATTACCGGATGTGATACGGGGTTTGGGTATGATCTAGCAATTGCTCTCGTGAAGAAAGGATGGAGAGTCTACGCTGGCTGTCTGACACAAGCCGCAGTCGCGGAACTGAAGACCAAAGCAGCAGGCAGTGCAGGGAGTATGGTATCGGTGCTCATGGACGTCACTAAACAGGCAGATATTGACCGTGTAGTGGAACAAATTGCAAAAGAGTCTCCCAAACAGCTTTTTGCCGTCGTATGCAATGCAGGAGTGGGCCGAGGAGGGCTGGTGGACTGGACGCCTCTTGCTACATACAGGGCCATCATGGAGGTGAATCTTTTCGCCATGATTGCCACTTGCAAAGCCTGCTTGCCTTTACTCAAGGAAAGCAAAGGCCGGATTGTCAATGTCACGAGCATGGCCGGTATTTTCCTCGGTGCCCCATGCATGAGTGCGTACGCTGCTTCGAAACACGGTAGGTAAAGGGCAAGCAATGGATATGTCGACACGGTCATCGTCATCATACGATCTCTCTCCTTCCCACAGCCGCCGAGGCTTTCAGTACCTCGCTTCGCTTCGAGCTGGAAGGGTGGGGCATACGGGTCGTGACTGTCAATCCCTCGTTCCACCGGACTCGTATCTCCACCAACGCTGCCGAGACAGTCAAACAGGCGTACGATGACCTGGACGCGAAGACGCAGGCCGAATACGGCCTTGAATACCTGCGTGCTGTTCAGAAGCTGACTTCTGACCAAACAGATGGTTGTTGGGATCCGAGACATGTGGTAAATACATTGGTGAGAGCGACGACTGCCGTGTCGCCAAGGACGCAGTACATTGTCGGTGCCGACGCTACTTTCTGCCTTCTGCCTCTCATGAACCTCCCCACACCGGACATCGAGAAAATTGTTTCTTTTACTTTGCTACAAAACATGGTACCCGCTAAGGAAAAACAGTCATTGAAAGCGCGGCAGGGAAAGAAGGAAAAATAAGGCGGCAGATTAGAGCAGCTGCAAGAAAGAAGAATCTTGTGGGTCTCTCCCGCAGATCATTATTGATAGAAGCTCAAGGATCTCTTTCGTGAATCATAAGTCTGATTTTGTTCCTCGAGGAAAAACTCTTGCGCTTATATTGAGATAGTCATAGCAAGAAAATTGTGCGTCAGTCTATGAAATCTTGCCGGAAAGCTTCAGGTGAGAGGAGAATAGTCTTGTTTACTACCAGACGTAAAACGAATAATACAACACCAGTGGACTTTCAAGGTTACTTATGTATTTTTTACCCTGCCTCTGCATAGTGTGTGTTTTATCGCGCTCTTTCAGGGAAAGAAAAGAAGGGAATACATAAAAGAGCAATCTATGCGCGAAAGCGATATATTGAGTCATCTTTCTTTGCTTTTGGAAGTGTTTCGACGAAAGCGCTTCATCTCCCTTTCTACTTTCTTATTAATATCTTTCTGATCCTGCTTCTCGTCATGGCGGGAATGGCCAAAGATCGCCCAATGCATATCATCTTCCTCATCTTTCCTTGCTGAGCTTGTGATTAACATCTCTGTCAACTCTGTAGATTCCGATCCGGAGCCTTGCTGTCTCAAGTGCGTATGTAATGTCTCTCTTACATCTTCTTCTGTCGCTTCACGTATGCCTCTGTAGAGCTTATTCCAGTCTTCAGCAAGCGCCCTCTCAAGTATGTTTTGTACCATGCTCTCCACCGCCTCCTCTACGATGACTCCTACCGCGATAAGCGCACTTTCATCAAGCTGACCTACGACTACAGTTGGATCATTATCATCGATCTTCTGCTCGTCGTGCTCGTTCGTCTTGTGGCCTTCAACGGTCGCCATTTGCAACATATCCGCTTTATTTCTTATTGACAGAATAACCTTTTGTGCCGCTCTTTCCCTAAGAAACAGCAAAAGCTCACGGAAGGGTAAAGGTGATCTCGGGGAGTGCTTATTGCACTCTCGCTCCACCGCGTCCTCGACCACAGCTTGGCCAACGCGGCGGAGGGTGCGGCCATCCGAGCCACGGCGCAGATTTTCTTCTCGCCGCAGGTCTGGAAAGATGGAAAAAGGTAAAGTGCCCCTTATCTTCCTTGGGAAGTCAGCAGCTTCCTTCTGGTTGCCTCCGCAGGTTTTACTTCCATTGACACTGCTCAGGTCTTTTCCTCCACCGTTGTAATGTTGCTGCTGCTGTTCATCTCGCCACTCTCTCTCTTGCTGCAGGAGTGACTTGCTGAAAAATGCCTGCTCCTTCGCAACGCGGGGTGCCATCTGATTTGGCAGGGCCCCCTTGGTCAACTCGCATCCGCAATGTCGGGGCAGACACAGGTTGCAGACGCGGCAAGACGTGGATTCTAGGCAAGTCCCGGTACCACAGCCAAAACGATGTCGCATTTGATAGGGATCTTCCCGGGGTGTCCTTTCTATAGACACGAAGCTCTCCACCGCAGGCCTTGTTACAAAATCGCGCCTGGCACCGTGGCTACTTGAGTGCTCCCCAAACGGTGGGGCACGGACAGCGGCCAAGATGGGTTCTGCCGTAACAAGGCGTCGATTCAGGGCATACGCACGCGATTCGCCCAGACTCTTGAGAGACGTCATCAAACCGTGCACGGAGGTGGATTTAGAAGTCTTTTTGCCGTTTCCGCCTTGCCGTGCCACACTAGCCGCGATAATACCAGGTGTTCCACGCATGTTTCTACCCTGCAAGCTCTCCCCAATGGAGGAAAGCAGAGAGCCACCTTGGAGCTCCCCTGTAAGCATCTTTCGAGCTGTCTCTTCAGTAAAAATGCTAAGCAACTCTTCTGCCAGCAGAGGATGGATTAATACAAAAGCAGTTTTTGTTCCTGTTTCTCCTTTCAAGGCCAACTCAACGCCACCCGGCAGGCAAGGCACCCGAGGTGAAGATACATCAGCCTCGCCATTTACACTCATCTGCAAGAAGTGCGACTCGAGCATGGACACAAGAGGACCAAGAGCCTGCTCTAGAGTCAAGGAGAGCGATCCAAGCGGCAAGGCGTTCGCTTTCAAGGGCACTGATAGTGGCCATGGCATAAGCTTTATAGCCACGGCAACTGTCAGCTTTTCGGTCGCTACATCCGACCCTACCAGCCCTGCTGCTGTGCTGCCATTCGCAATGTTTTCTACTTCGTCTTCGTGCCCTTGTTTGTATACTACAGAACGTTTTCTTTTTCCCGTGCTCACACCCGTCCTCGGGACCGGAGGATTCAACGCAGCCATTCGACCCGCCGCATAGGCAGCGGTCGCCGCGCCCCTCACAATATCAAGAATATCTTGCCGCGACGCCGCCGGTTCCACACGACTGACAAACTTACGCAGGTCAGGGAGCAACAAAACGTCCCCGAGGCCGTCTGCCACGGTCCTAAAATCTGCGCCTGCGCGGACTGCCAAGCACTCCGGCGACGGGGCTATGGAGCTCGAGGTCTGGACGCAGAGCATGGGCAAGGGGCCAACCTCTTGCTTCTCCTCCGCCGCAACCAGGTTGGAAAGCAGGCGATGAGCACCGAGTGCAGCAAGAAGTCGATTCGGTGCTCGAATGCGGGCTTCAGGATCGTATTCGTTCCCTGCTTCCACCTCGCCTGCCCGTCCCTGCTGACCTGCCACACGCCATTCTTCCCAAAGCCCTCCCCGCCAGCCGACCTGGCCTATCTCCCCCGTGGTCTCAAAGTATTGGCCTTTCCCTAGCTCCTTAATGAGGATGATTCGATGCCAAAGTCCCGCTTCATCCGCCTCCACGCTAGCCGATTCGGGAGGCGTTCGTCTCCTCCTCTACCTATTGCCCTTCCTCCGCCCCTGCTTTCTCTCCATCTTTTGAGAATCTCCTCGCACAAACTGCTCTCATACTGTGTCACCGCAGCAAGTCTCAGCCTCTGAAACGTTGCCGCACCATGAACCGATTCTGCGGTCCGGCGCACTGCATCCTCCCGGTAGTAGAAACGCTTGTACCGCAGCCTCCTGATTTGCTCGGACTCCGCCGTATCTGCCAACTGTTGCGGCGTGAGAAGAAAATTGACTTCCACAGCCTCTTGCGAGAACCACCGGGCTCTCGCCTTGGCGGCAGGGAACAAGTGTCGGACAAGCACTGGCTCAGAAATATAAAGCGGCTCCTCCCCGTCCTCCCACTCGCCGTCCTCCCGCTCGCCGTCCTCCCGCTCGCCGTCCTCCTCCATCTCCCGTTCCCTCCCACCCTCCCCGCCTTCACCAGCCAGTGTCTGTAGCCTTCCCAGGACAAAGCGCCTCTCTTCCAGCTCGCCCATGGCCGTCTCCAGGGAGGCCCTGTGGCGCAAGAAAGCGGGCACGCCTCCATGTCGGCGCACGGCCCTCCGGAGCCATTCGGCGGAAGACACAGCCCCCCCCCCTCCCCTATCTCCAGACGTTTCCCCGTCGCCCCCCTCCAGGCCCAGCATCACTCTCACATAGGTGTCGGGCCACTGCTCTCCCTCCCCAGCGATA
This sequence comes from Microchloropsis gaditana, assembly GCF_000240725.1. NCBI lineage: Eukaryota > Eustigmatophyceae > Eustigmatales > Monodopsidaceae > Microchloropsis > Microchloropsis gaditana. The sequence continues at coordinate 29,104 of NW_005803769.1, forward strand.
TCCTCTTCCTCAGCCTCGCCTCTCAAGGACTCTCTCCGCTCCACGGTTTCCCGCGCGATCTCCCTGAGCGCCCTGGCATCCAAGCCTTTCCGTCGCAATGCATAGGGCAGGCCCCGGCCTGCACAAGCGTTCGCCAGCACCTGCAGATCATGCTCATTGAACAAGTCGCCCGCGGGTCCCGTGCTCTGGGGAAGCAGACCGGGCAGGCGCGGAAGGAGGGAGAGCTCAGCAGTGCTCAGGTTGAAAAGTTCTCGGGCCATTTCACGCGTAACCCTGTCAGGAGAGGGCAAGGAGGGCAACCAGGAGGCAGGATAAGATGAGCGACGGCCAGGAGGCCGCCCATAAGCCTCCTTCGTCCCGTCTCCCCGCCTTCCCACTCCCGGCACTTGCTCACCATTTGAGGCCGACCAGGTCCGAGACAGAAGACAGGCTTCGACTCGCATTGTACTCGTCCGTCGTCGTCTGGTGCCACCCCAAGGCGCAGGGCAACGAGTCCACCACCCACCAGTCCCAGTCGGGGTCCTCTTCCTCTCCTTCCCTCTCATCTAACTCCCGTAGAAGCGCCTCCCGGTATCTCTCCTTCACACACTCCACCCATAGACCTCGCCGCCGCGCCTTCCGGCGCATCTCCGTGTACCTACCTTTGTGCCGCTTGCGGGCAAGAGCCACCACATCTCTCTCCCTCAGTAGCACCCCAAAGTCATGGGCCTGATGCTCGGGCCGCGTGTCGCGCCGGTGGGGCATCTCCTCCACGTCTGAGAGCGAAAGCCGAAAGCCCTCCAAAGCCGCCGGCAGAGTCCACCACCTCTCTTCCTTGAGGTGGACGAGGTCGCTGGAACTGTGAGCGATGCCCTTGGTACGTGCCCAGTGGTCCAAACGGGCGCGGCATAGCCGTTCCCGAAGCCCGAGGGCCCCCCAGGGCGACTGTCCGGGCGCTTGGGTGACCTGTTGCTGAATGGAGATCGGGAGGGAGGGGCAATCAAGAGGAACAGGGGACGACAAAAAATAGGCTTGGCGTATTCAGGACGTGCTGGGGGGATTACGGGGCTCTTTTTTTATCTCTCCTGTCTCTTTATGTTGGTGATACGCACCATTAAAGCATCCGCCTCGATGCGGCGGCGCAAAAACCCCGCCCTACCGTGTTTCTCAAGGGCCGCCTCCAGAAGTCGGACCTCTGAGAACAAGGGACCTTGCAGACCCCCGCATTGATACCGGAAGTCGTCCACGTCTGGAGGGCAGGGTTCCGAAAAGGCGGGGCGTCGTGTCTTCGATTCGGGGGATGCGCTTAAGCGGCGCAAGTCTAAAAGGCGTGGTGAGTAAGTATGAGGGTGCACTCGGTTAGTGTCGCTTAGCCCGCGTAGGTTAACACATTATGCCCTATTGTGTAGCAATATCGGCAACTGACCTGCGTCATCCAAGAAGAAATTGGCGCGGGCCGCCTCGAGGCACCACCTGCGCCGGAAAAAGAAAAAGCGTGTTCTTTAGTTTTCACAAGGGCCGCCACTCTTTTTCCAGCTCTCCCTTTTTTGGGTCCGTGGCTTACCAACGCAATGGGTTCGGTCGAAAGAGAGCAAACAATAAAAGTGCATCATGGCTGTTGGCGTCAGCGTACTGAACCTCCCCGCTTCTCCTCCCTCTTCCTGTCAGGGTGCTACGTGCCTCGAGGGACTTTCGATGCGCCTGCAAGAACTGGTGCTCCATGGCCGAGTTGAAATCTTCCTCTATCATTAAGGCAGGCATTGACACATCGTGGTCGTACTCCGCAACCATTGACACGAACATGTCGTCGTGGTCCTCACGCTCCAGGGTGTCAACCTCCCCCTCCTCATCTGGCGAGCTTCCAGCCACGGGCATGCCAGAAACCACGGCCTCCCAATCCTTTCCCGCCTTGACCTTACTAGATGCACCTCGTCTCAAGCTTCATGTCTGTGTCTGGAGATATATGGTGACGGGTTGTTTGGACTTGTCTACAGCGACTACCAAGTGCACCTCCTTGCCCTCGATCGCCCTCAGTGGCCTCCCCTCGGGACCGTCACAGCAACGAGCCACGGGCGAGGGGAATTGTGAGTGAGAGTCGTGTATTCATTAAGACGACTGTAGTAGAAGTCTAGAGCGCAAGTACGGAGACCCTCGCGATCGACTTTCATTCTCTGGTCGAGTTCTTTTTTCCTTTAAGTCACGGTCGAGACAGCCCTCGCCGGCCTCGCCAGAACAGGGAAAGCAGACCGCGCTCTAATGCAATGCACATCTCAGTCCTCCGGCATGGTGTGTACTCCTCGACTCTCCCGCTGGCATGAAATTAGTGTCATGGATGCAGTTATTTCTTGTAACTTGTCTAAGTGGTGAAGTGTATGCGGCCACCACGACGAATTTGAATTCCTAAACTTCGTGAAGTCGCGTAGGAGCAAACTTCCCTTCATTCCCATTGCCCTTCGCATACCGAGGCTGGAAACCCTCTTATGAAAATTGTGCACCTGTACAGGCGCTATGGTCGTGCAAGATGACTATATCGTGGTCAAATCGTACCGGCCGCCGCCTCAGCACGTTGTTTCGGGGAAAAAACGGCGGTACGAGGCCGTGGCAGAGTCAGCTCAGCATCAAGCAAGAGGAGGATATGGCTATCTGAACGAGGAACAGCGGGAATGCATCATGCGATGCATGGCAGCCTCGCGCCATGTACATAGAGAGGTCGCAATGTCACTTTACGGGCCTATTTTGGTGGACGTGGCGGGTTTTCTAGAAGGAGGTCGTGAACGCCGGTCCGTATGGCAGAGAGTGCGCGAGAAATTCATCGCTTCGGCGGGTGGTAACCCACGCACAAAGCAGCTCGCCTGTGATTTATCTTCATACATCGGACAAGAAACGCCCTTCCAAGATACTCATCCCGGGGACACATCCGCGCTCTTGCCCTGCGCAGTAATTTACCCCAACATGCATCCCACGGACAGACCGGAGCTTCTCAGTCTCCTCTTACAGGCCCTGCATCGCGAACATCAAACGAGACGATGTCTTCGCGGTCATATCCGCAGTCCCCTTCTCGGCTGCACCATCCGCTCCACTAAGCATACGACGCTATCAAGCATTCTACAGGTGGTGCATGCAAAGATCATGAATGCGGTGGATAAGTTGCCGCTCCTGGCGAGAGGGCCGCGGAAGGGAGGGCAGCGGTTCAGGACGTCCACGGCCCCTCAAGGCACGCTTGGGGAAGTCATGTCGGCATACCGCACATTAGTGGACGGATTGGCCGTGTTAAACGCGTCGTCCCTCGTGCCCTCCACCGGCGAGTCGGCGGCTTCGGTCGTCTGCCCCTCCGTGCTGCTCCTGTTCGAGGATGTAGAGGCCCTAAGCAACAGACTTTTGGAAGACCTGCTTCGGCTGTTGGCGGAGGCCTCAGCCTTCTTGCCCGCTCGTTTGGTATTTTTGGTCTCCCCGGCTTTTGCCCTCGCCCAGAACCTCGGGAACGGCGCCACCGCCACCCTGGAGCCCGCCACCTTCATCCTGCCCCCCTCCCACGTATGCTTCGAGCAGGTACGTCGGAAATATGTCCAAGTATGCTTATGCATGCCTGTACATAACCTTTGTTCATGGATTCTCATCCCCTCAATGCCAGGTCCTCGAGCGCCTTTTCCTGGACGCCTGCCTCCCAGTAACCGTCTCCGGCCAAGTCCTCCGGTTTTTCCGAGTCACCTTTTTCGACCTGCACTACTCGATCATCACCTTCCTACGCCATTTGGATTTCATGCTGCGCATGCACTTCTCCCAGCTCATCTCCCTCCTGTGTATGATGCCATACGACCTGGTTGCGGAGAAGGACTTAGTCCACGTGGCAGCGCCCCTCGTTGACGCTCCGGTTGCCGCTCTCTGGTCAGGCGAGAAGATAGGGAGCGCATCAAAGAGTGAAGGGCCTCTTGGAGACGACAAATCGGTTCCACCTGAGCCCAGCATCGCCTCCGTAGTGGATGGGTCGTCGCCGGCAGTCCCGCAAAGCCACGGCGAAGAGGGAGAAGGAGAAGGAAAAGGCGGGAGAGGAAGAAGTCAAGCTTTCTTCAACAAAGCTCACGGGACGAGTGTTCCTCGCAGTGGCGACTCTGACGGGCATGAGCACTGTCAGGAACACGCTCAGATCGACCTTCAGCGCCAAGTCCTGGTCTTAACGCGGGAGGAGGGTGGGATGCACGACTCCCACCACTTGATGGTGCTGCACCACATGGACAACTTGCTGAGAAATCGGGCCTTGCGCGCCTTACTGGCGAAAAGACTTCCGCCCTCCGCCTCCGGTGCCGAGGAGCAGCATTCTGAGAGGGAGCAGGGGGAGAAGGCGGTGGAGGGATACGCGCTCTCCTCGCAGGGACGCGGCGGCGATCGGATCCGCCAGTTCCAATGCCTGCGTGGCCTCGTGCATCAGCAGGTGCGTCAACGCAGTCAGTAGCTGGGTCGAGCTTGGAGCCCCTCTCCCTACTCGTCAGCTGTGGCCTCTGTAACCCTCCCACGTTCTCTCTCGTTCTACAGGTGGCCGGCCGCTTCGAGCTTCGCCTCGGGTGCTACCTCATCCACGAGGCCCTCAAGATATGTGGCGCCCCACCGACCGGTCAAAAGAGCGACGCTAGTGCCTACGGTACGGACCACGCTGGCAACGACGGCGCGTCCCGTCACAGCCGCCACGCGGAGAGGCCCGCCCCCTCCCTTCCGACCAGGCTCATGCTGCTGGAAGTCCTGCTGGATTACGAGCGACCGCAGCGCTGGAGGAAGCTGGAGGCATCACTCTGGAAGGGGCTCGCCTCGTTGACCCTGGAAGGATTAAAAAATCTTGTGTTGGCCTGGTGAGTACATGGAGGGGCGCGGGTGAGGAGGGAGATAGATCGGGATAACGGCTCCTTTCTACGCCTCCAACACCGAAGCATGCGGCATTTAGCTGGTCGCCGCTGATAACAACCTTGAAACATGGAGACCTCATCGTCTAGCACCCTTGTTCCGATCACACAGGTTACACCTCCTGCAGGCTCTACTCGAGCAGATGCCTCTCTACGTGCGTCGCTCCTCCAGAGCTATCAATGACTGGATTGTGCGAGTCCGGGAGCTCTGGATGCTTCTCAAGGCCTTGGGAAAGGAAATAGCCAAGGAGGGGAAGCAGCAGCAAAGAAGGCGCAAGAGCCAAAAGCTCGGCACTGGATCAGAACGGGGCATGGGTGGAAGAAAAGTTGGCGCAGCCCGCGATGAAGCCACGGAAGAGAACGACGAAGAGCGTCGGCACATGTATCGTCTTAAGCGACACGGAATCACTGTGGATACTCAGTCTCTCCTGGCTGACGTTATTGAGCACTGCACGCAGACATTGGCCCAGGCCACAAGCTACTTCAAAGGCGCCTTCTGGTACACGGACACGCAGGCAATCCAAGAGGCGTTTTTCGCCCAGCCTAGGGCATCTGCTGTGCGAGCGCTCAATGATAGTCAGAGCTACCTCAGGTGCGCTTGCTGTAGGCCGGGGCAGCTAGACCCTACCATGCCGGATATCTCTCTCGTCTACGGCTTGTACGAAGCTCATCAAGGTCGGACGATTAATTTGCGCGCTTGGTTTGCATCTTTTGCGGATGTGATATGTGGTCCAGGAGAGGAGGCGAAATTAGAAGAAGAAAAATGCGGGGAGGGTGCCGACGAGGGCGAGAACGGCAAACATGTGGGGAAAAAGCGGGCGAGAACGACGGAGACCTCTGTGGGGCAGAATTTAAAACCCCTGTGGGCTAGGTTCCTCCACGCTGTGGACGAGCTTGAGCATTTGGGATTCACACGGCCTTATGGGAAGAGGACGGGAGATCGCGCGAAGCTGATTTTTGCCTACACGCTGTTGGGCGGAAAGCAGGAGCGGCCACAGGAGGAGATGACGCAAGAGACTGAGTAGGCCTTACGGCAAGACCTTGTGCAAAAGTACGCAAGGTCAGCACAATAAATATAGAAACGCTATAGGAAGCGGACAAAAGCATAATAACTCTTTAAATTACCTCGGTTTCCACGAAAAGCAACTTAGCATGCGAGACCTGTAACCTCCTGGCTTCTCGCTCCGATGTTGACGGGCCACCATACCCGGCTGGGCCGACCGCTTTCCAATCGCGGCATGAGCAATTTTGTCCGCGCTTAAAACATATACAGTTCATGAAAATTACATCATCACGTTCACAGGGAGTGTATAGATCTACGGTCATACGTGGATTAGGTTGCTTGGCTATGTCTCCTTTTCTTGGAAAGAACATTTTTGTGTTGGCCTTGGCGTTCCATGTTCTCCTTTGTCAGGCGTATGTAGCCACGGATAACATAGCAAGGGGAATCAGTGCCATAAGTCAGCTATATAAGGCCAAAGTAGATGATATGTCCATATGCCGACACGTACACTTGTCCCTGAGGCCCACACCACGAAAGTCGCGGCTCCACTTGCAAGATCAGACTACTCGTCACGACACTGACGCATGCTCGCCAAAACGGGACGCAGCACTTGAGCGCCAAAGCACCGCGTTTGAGCCCCTGAAAGAAACAGCAATGTACGGCAATTTTCGTTCGGGGATATCAGAGCGCGTGGGGTCCAAGGACGTGGAAATTCGATTGCCGGAGTCATTCAGTCCGCTCGAGCGAGTGGCACTGTCCGCGGAGGGCGACTTGCAACGTATTATCAGCTCCTACCACAATTCGGCCGTCACAGTCCGCATCAAACGCTGTCTGGAAATCGAGCCAGGGGTATTCGACCGGGAGGTGGACCTGTCGGTCATGGGTCACGTCTTCTGTACGGCTACGAGCAGCCTCAGCGCCAGGACGCCGGAGTGCGCACATCTGCTGCGGGAGAAGAGCGTTGGCCTTGGTCAGCTGTTTCGACATCTCAGAGTGTATCCAACCTTCCGGTTGTTGGACGTAGGAAGGACCGAGGTGGAGGATGGCGAGGAGAGAGACGTCGAGGGGCTGAGAGAACGTGAGGGGGGCGGGGGGTTCTGGCGTGTGTATGAGCTTGACTGTCCCGGGATGATCAACTGTAGAATTCTTGAGAGATTTTCGAGCAACACCTTCCAATTTCGTGCATAGATGGTGGGATTGGGGGTGGAATGGATCGGGGAATGGGTGTCTGATAGGGCAGAACAAAAGTAATGTAGATAGAGCTGTTCTAATACCCCCAAAAATGGCGTTGTGCAAAAAGGCGAGTGGGTTTGTCTGTGCACCTAACGACAACCTTTCAGAAACAAAAAACATTCTGTATATGAGACGAGGAAGTGGCTCTATTCGTACTGTGCTTTGCGGATGCTGCGCCTGGCGGTGGGCAAGCGAAACGTTTCGCTCGAAGGAGACTTCATTTACATGCTGTCTGTTCACATACTCCATCCTGTCACGCTGTTTACGCGCTTCTTCCCTCCATTTTCCTTGTTTTCATCCCTTAGCTCGGCCCGGGCCATGCCGCACGTTGCCCCCCTTCACCACCTTGGCCACATCCACCGCGCTCACGCTACAGGGTCCTATAATGCAGCCTGCTACATCCCCGTCCTGCTCCGCGTACAAGGACATGTCCGATACTGTCGCCAGCGAGGCACCGTCCTGGAATACGAAACGCCAGCGCTCGTTTATGTTATTGTACGCATCCAGCTCCGCCTGCACCAAAATGTATGCAATTGATTTACCGAAACACAGATGTCAAGGGGGACCATATCGCCACAAGAACAACTACGACAATTCTTGTTCCGTCACATAGCTTTTGGCACCTGAAAACTTCACACTTAGTCGTCATTGCAGTCATAACGCAGACACAATCCGCTCCGTCCCGCCCCTCCTCTCACCTCTCCCTTCGCCCTGCCTGCCACATTCCGCACTGTCTCCATCGCTGTGAGAATGGCCTGTGGTGCGAAATGAATGGAGCGTTCTCAGCCACGCGTGACCCACAATTTTCGAGGCAATCTGTCGGACAAGGCGTAGGTCGTCCGCGTGACATCAGCAGTCCCTTCCCTTCAAATCGTACGACTCTGACGCATAGTTTCCTTTACCATCCTCTCTAGTGACCTAATGAGTGCTTCATTGCATATATTACCTTGTCGAATGCCTCCATGGTATCTGCTACCACATTTTCGGGCAGGTCTTGTGTTTCTGAGAACTCTTGCAAGCCTTCAGCCAGCGCTTGTGCCACGGATGTCTTTCGGTACAGGAACGACAGATCTTCGGCCGCTTGTGTTGGTTGCTCAAGTGCTGCCAGGGCTGCAGCATGCTGGTGTTTCCATTTCATTGACTCGCTCTGCTCGTGAAGCTCTTCATTGCCCTTCCGACTGTCACGCATCTCTTGCCCTCAGCGACGTCGCGAGGTCGACCGAGATGGTGATGTCCTTCAAAATGAACAGCAGTGGCTTGCGGAAACCATACATAGGATGCCTGATAGATTGGGAAAGGAAAGGGGCTTATCCAACGTTTTGTGCGCCAGAGATGCATGTGATTGCCTTTTTGCGCCGTCCGCCTCCTCTACATCTCAGGTCTCTGTGGCCGCTAGGGTTTCCGCGCTATCTTCGATGGCCTCGGAATTTGTTCTTTGTGGTCTCTCCGGGGAGACCTTTGCCAGATTTATGCAGGAAACTTGTTATAATCTCTACCATACACTACTTACCATGTAGCTCGTAGCTATAGCATTGGATTTTGCCTCCACGGTCGAGGAGAGAGCACGAACGCGACAAGCAAAGCTTCTCGAGCGCTGAAGCAAATGCCAACAAGAAATGGGACTCAGGAGGAAAAACAGCCATTGCGATCTGGAACAGAAATAAGACCAATATACTCTATTCCCAATTCTGGGGACCTTGGGAGCGGATCAGATGTAAGTGATTGAGCTGTGAAGGTGATGGAAGAGAGGAAGAGCACTACGACTAATACGAGACCCCGTGCACAGGCTCATCGCAACGGAGACCGACCCGTGATCACAACGTCCGCTCCAGCTCCACACGCACACTGTAAGTTGAAAGGATGATAGAAGGATGGTGAAACCTGACGCATATCGTATTGTCCGACGTGCGGTATATCTCTCATCTTCCGATTTGCCGCTTTAGTACTTATCCATGTGTGATGTGATTTCATGCTTGTTTCACCCCAACCACGACAAGTGAATGCCAATGCCTCTTACTTTCCTTCCACAGCACTTTTTGGAAACTGGTGGCCGTTCTCAAAGGGAAGATTTTCCGGAGACCATGACTCACTCGGAAGCCCCTCCGCTTCCGGCGCACGTAAAGTCCGTAAAGCGCCCGTCAAAGTGGAGCCCAAGGTAGGTGCTTGCGTGAATGTACGTGCATGAATGGCTCCTCCGTCCCCCTGGTGATGCCCTGCGATCCCCTTCCATGGACAAGAGCGAGGTGCCCGCGCGACCTCACCTCTGTCTCGGCCCTGCCAGGTCTTCTTTGCGAACGAGAGGACGTTCTTGGCCTGGCTCAACATGTCGGTGACGCTTTCCTCGATCTCTGTGGCCATCTTAGCCTTCGCGGACCACAACGAGTTCTCACAAGTGTACGGCTTTATCATCCTCCCGGTGGCCATCTGTTTCTGTGTCTACGCGATGCGGACGTACATGAAAAGGTGAGGGTGGCGGGGCGGGGACTGACCTTCCTTCGTTTCCTCTCCAAAGGGTTGCCTCACACTCACGCGGCCCCTCCATTTCCCTCAGGTCATCCATGCTTCGGAACCGCATGCCAGGCCCTTACGAGGATCGACTCGGACCCATCGTTCTGACCGTGCTGCTCGTTCTCACCATTCTCATCAACACGCTTCTGAAAATTATCGACATCTACACGCCGTCTGGAAGCGGAGGAGGGAGCGAGGGAGGGAGGGTGCCGATCAATGGTGGATTCGAAGGCTAAGAGGCGTCCGAGGAGCGGTGTATCACTAGTACATGCAGGCGCCGTGGGGTAATCCCCGAGGCGGCCGTGGGAACGCCAGAGACTTCGCGAGAGCGGGACGTAGACAGGATGATAGTCGAGGCGCCAGAGACTTTGCGAGAGCGGGACGTAGACAGGATGATAGTCGAGGCGCAGGGTGTGATGAGAAGAAAACATAAGTGAGGGGAGCAGATGGAGATGAGGCATCCAAAGGGAAGAAAATTGAAAAGCTGAAACGAAAAGGCGACCACGAGATTTGTCGCCCCTTGAAAACGTCAGAAAGCCTCTGTCCGAAAACCATGACGATGGATAGACTTGACGAGTCCCTTGCCACGCGATCCTTCCGGCCTTGGCTGGCCAAGAAGCTGATCTTCATGAATGCCTCCAGCGAAAATAAATTGTCGTAAACCACGCTAGTGCTTGGAAGGGCGCTCCTTTTTTTTCATCAAAGTGTCTATATTCATCCCTCGGATACATCAAAGATAAAATATGCAACATGGTATGCCCCAGCCCCCTGCTGGGAAACATTTCAAGATGACAAGACCGCGTACTGAACCTGAAGCAGAGGCCATCCCGATTTGAGACAGAACCTCACAGAACCTGAGACAGAACCTCCAGGAGGCATATGCCCCGTCGCTCCTCCTCCTTCCCTTTCTCCGTCTGCTTAGGAGTACGTTTGCCTGTCAGCCCCCTTGCGAAGTACATGAATCCCTGATAGATGCCCGGTTTCGATGAATTCCTACAACTAGAGCCTGAGCTCAAAATTTCTCGAGTTGCTCCGCCGAATGCATACTTCCCCAAATGCATACTTCCCCAAGGCATTCCATACATTAAGTCCATTTCCATCACTGTGCTTTCTTTTCGCGCCCTTTCTGTTCCTCCCTCCCCCTCCAACCCCAGTTTTTTGTGGTAAATGACCTGCCTCTTGCACCGTTCCTGGTACATCCACTCAATCGTTGTGCGGCTGCGCAGGTGTGCGATGCTTTGTTTGCTCCCGATCCCGCCCGGAAGTGTAATAAGGCATGGTCAAGATTACCATTTTGAATATTCAATCATTTATTGTGTACCGTTGTTCAGTACACACGCCTCCTTCTTCCCTTCTCCCCAACTCTCCCCACAGAGAATGATCCCACGCTGTCTCATGGCCCTTGATATCATAGCTTGTCCACCCTTTTGACAAACCCTGTGTCCTTTGCTACATCACCGAGCTCTCTTCACACACAGCGTACTTAGACCATCCACTCCCGTTTCGGCACCGACTCTTTTCACAAACATCCATGTACTGCATTCACTACCCCGTGTCCATCGTGTCACCTCCTATTCCCTCGCCGTCAGCCTGCCTTCGCGCCGTACAAGGCTAACCACTGCGCAAAAGCCCTCCGCAATGCACGCATATACGGTCTCTATACGACCTAAATACACACACGTCTACCCAATTATATTCAATTATGCAGGCCGCCTAGAATTGAAATCTAACGACTGACAGAGGCTGGTCTAATATCAAAAGAAATGCGATGGGATAGCGAAGAAGAAAGCTCTTCGACGCAGACCCAATCCCACCCCTATACGCGACGCTCATTAGCTACACACTGCACCCGTATTCAAACCCACCGCATCTCTGCGTCCCGTACTACCTAATGTACAGTTTAGTTTTCCGAATGGAACCAGTGAAAAACTCGTACAACTCATGCCCCTGGTTCACGTGTCCAATTGTCAATCTCCCCTTGTCTCCCCTACCTAGCACATATAGAACTTTCGTCGCTATTTCTAACACCTGCCCTGCACCCTTCTGAAACCCCCGTCGTGTACAAAGGGCGCCACCAGGTCTTGCCAACTGGCCCCCATCTATTGCGCCATCACCGGGACGATAGCCGACTGGCGCGAGGAAGGGGCAGCATCATCCGCAACCACCTTCTCCACAGCGGGCTGCGGGTCCAAGCAGCGGAGGAGATAGCCAATAGGCGGCCACATCTGCCACATGATGAAACAGATCCAGAAAAGCGAGACACAGAGCGCCATCATCGACATGGGGTCGTGGTCCGGTGCCTGGTACGCCCGGTACATGTTGAGCACGCCAAACCCCACCGACATGGAGCCCAGGAAGTAGTAAATCAGGTAAGGAATGCACCAGTTGAAGCTCTTGCGGAATTCGGACGCCTCGGCGTCTTTGCTCGTCACCTTGAACCCGAGTTTGAAACCCACCACCACCGTGATCACGGCCCGGGCGTAGCAGAAGAGCATGAAGACGGACTCCTGAAGAGAGCGGCGGAGGTAGATCTTAGGCACGTCGCGGTAGCTGATATTCATGCAGCAAACCTGGAGGAACATGTACGGGAGGAAAAAGATGAAGTACTGGACCGTGTCGAAGGTGGCGATCTGGACGGACGACTGCCCGAGCAGGTAGATGATGGGGCAGTAGATCAAATAGATCATGGGAATGGCTAAACAAGTGTTGAATCCCGCCCAGAAGTACAAGAACTTTTGCACCGGGCGCAGTCCTCGCTTGAAGAGGGCGTTGTTCCGGACGAAAATCTCCAATCCGCCTGCCGCCCACCGAAAGCGCTGCTTCATAAAGTCGTGCACGCTCTCGGGGCTCAAGCCCTTAGCAAGGTATTCGTGGATGTACTTGGTCCTAAACCCGTGCGAGTGCAGGGTCATCGAAGTCAGGAAATCCTCCGTGATAGAGCCGTACGTGAAGCCACCCACGCTCATGAGGGCCTTGCGGGAGAAGGTTACGTTGGTCCCACAGCACGGCGTGGTGCCCACCGAGTCCCAGCCATGGAGCACAGGGCCGTAAAAGTAGCGGTATTGTTGACCCAAGGGGTCGTCCTCGGGCACGTTTACAAAGGACTGAGGCGTCTGCACCATGGCCACTTCCTCGTCGATCACCAGCGCATCCTCCTCCAGCTTGTAAAAATGGGGTAGAACACACTGCAAGAATTCAGGTCGGCATATCATGTCGCAGTCAAAAATGACGATGAAATCACCACTCGTGCCCTCGTTCATAAGCGCGTTGTTAATGTTGCCCGCCTTGGCGTGATGAGGCACCCCAGGGATCTTCTTTCGAGCAATGTAGCGGAGGGTGGCTTTGGATCCCCCCATGTCCGCGCGGAGCTGTGCGATCAAAGCGCGCATGGCGGCTGAGTTGCCGTCATCGCATACAACAATGGAAAGTTTCTCCTTCGGGTAGTCCATGGCCAGCGCGGCCAGGGTCGTCTCACGCACGATCTCGACTGGCTCGTTGTAGCACGGAATCATCACATCCACAGTGGGAAGTTCCTGACGCTCCACCTTCAAATCGACGAGACGGAGCTTGGGCCGCTTGCACTGGTTCCATACCAGGAAATAGGTGATGAAGGAGCCCCCAAGGACGATCATGGTCTCGGCGACGATGAAAGGAAGCGAGACGTAGAGTGTGGAGGGCGTGACGATGAAGTAGTACCAACGCCACGTCAAATAGGCAAGCTGTGCGAGTTGGGCAGCCACAACAAATGTGCGCTCGAAAATCTTTTGTTTGAGAGTGTGATACACCGCTGCATTGAAATTTACATCAAGCTCGGGCTGAGAAATGGAGCCAGTGGCGGACGAGGTGTCACTGTGGTTATGATCCTCGAGGACGCCCATTTCTACTGCCATGGCCGGAGAGGGGGGGATAATAAGCCGTTTAGATGCCGAAGTGGTCGAGGAAACCGGGGAAGTTGAGGTCATTGGGGACACGGATGCGTCAGGAGAGGTAGCTCCGGAGGAAATTGCGCTCCCTGCAGGCGCAGAAAAGCCTCCTGCCGGGAAAGGAATGGCTCCGGCTGGGGTGCCTGCGGCAGCGACATCACTCCTAGAGGTAGTGCTGCTATAGCTGTTGCTGTCGTGTGCGTTGTCCATTCTTCACGCGTGTGTGATGAGGTGCCTTCCGTGAAAATTCCTTTTCTGTTCCGGATATTTGCTGGGATTGCCGGTACTGCGCAGGAAAGCAAAGGAAGTGACGAGGAACACCTGGCCACGGCTATGCACCTGTTTGACGAGTTATCAGGGTAGTGGGAAGGTGAGTCACCGTGAGTGTGTGCATCGCTATATTGCTTAAAGATATCTGTGCCGATGTGGTCCAAGCCCGTGGGGCGCCGTCGCTGATGGAACAGGAAGACGTGGTGATAACGCCAAACCAACACAGAATCCCACGACAGGGAAAAGGCAGTACCCTAGAGCATCGATCCTCACACACATAAACAGTGTTGTGGGGCAGAATGTGCAAACAAAGGGTGCAGCCTCTAGACTGGGCACAGGAAGACGATGGGAAAGGTCCGAAGCTACGGATGCGCCCCGGCTCGGGGGCGCCACATCACGCCCCATGCTGTGGTCAATACAGCAGCTCAGCAGTCTTCCGTTGGTGTACCCTGTGTACATTTGTGTTGTATGGTATCTGTGCACAAATGTGCCGGAAGGCCAGATGACCACAGCGCATAAAACGAAGTGGCCCTGCCGAGCCAACAGAACGTGAACAGCACGCTTGTCCGCATCTGTCATTCTCCGATCTTGCTCTAAGAACAAGGCAGATGTCCCCGTCACGTACCCCGTGCCCCCCCGCGAACATGCCAGGCAGGTTCCGTCAAGGTCGTGAGGGAAAATGTGACAACATATTGCATAAACAAAGGGGAAAGCCGCCGCCCGCAAAGGCCTTGGCGGTGGCGCCCGATCACCATGACTGTTCGTTGGCTGTTTGCGTGGTCATAGCCGAAGCTTAGCCTCCCGTTGCTCGGGTAAATCCCGTCGCTTTTTGCTCTTACGTCGCCTTCCCTCGGTCCTGTATGCGTTTAATAGTGCTTTTCCACACATTCTGTGTCTCAGTTGTTTGCCCTTGCCTGTCTAGAGTGGTCTCTTTTATGGTTGCACATCAGTCGCGCATTCGTGGCCTTTTTCCACGAACGAGGCGTTCCCTGCCATGATCGCGCGACGCAATCAAGTGCTTGGTAGTCTGCAACCTCTTCACGTCCATCTTCGGAGCGCATATTGATACCCCCGATCCCCCCCCCCTTGCCACGACAGTATGAATGGTATGACTCATTCACTCATATTTTTTCCACACTTGTTCCCTCTGCAGGACGAAAACCTGCCCATGCGTGGTGAGCGTCGTACTCCTGTTTTTTTTTTCAAAGTCAACGCTGCCGCAACACTTCTTATTATTGTCTGCTGCATGCTCCGACCCACTCACAGCTACACCCGCCGAGCACTTGCGTTCCTTGCGCTGCCAAACCGCTCCCATTTTTGTACCGCAAGCCTCTCGCGCTCCTTCACGTCGAGATCAATGTCATCGGTGGCAGACTTACGTAAGGAATACTCGGCCTCGGGCTTGGTGGAGGAAAACATGCCCTCAGAGCCTCTGTCGGTTTTTCGTCAATGGCTCGACGAGGCGGTAGCTGCCCAAGTTCTTGAGCCTAATGCTATGTGTCTGTCCACCGTGAGCTCGGACGGAAAGCCGTCCGGTCGCTTTGTTTTGCTCAAAGGTTTGGATGATCGAGGGTTTACCTGGTTCACAAACTATCAGTCCCGCAAAGGCCATGACTTGGCCGGGGCCCCGGTGGCACCTGCTGTGACAAGTAGTGCCGCCATCCCTCCCTCGTCCTCTGGCTCAAGCGCACCGCCCTTTGCGGCGCTTACGTTCTGGTGGGGAGATCTGGAGCGCTCTGTGAGGGTCGAGGGGTGGGTGGAGCGTTTGTCAGAGGAAGCAAGCCAGGCATACTTCGACAGCCGCCCGCGGGGGAGCCGGATTGGGGCATGGGCCTCGGAGCAAAGTCGGCCAATTGGCTCGAGGTCTGACTTGGAGTCTCAGTACGCCTCCGTGTCTGCGCGCTTTGGAGGAGAGGAGGGGAACGATAGTGCACACCCCATACCCAAGCCCGCACAGTGGGGAGGCTTTCGGTTGGTGCCAGAGAGGGTGGAGTTTTGGAAAGGGCGGCAGTCACGACTGCACGATAGGCTCATGTACACGCTCGAGGAGGACAAGGCGGGCAGGATATGGAAGCTGACGCGCTTGCAGCCGTAACGTGAAGGATATAAGGCTGGAGAGGAGTCAACAAGATAGCAACTGTAATGCAAACAAGGAATGTAACGACTCAAATCAATTAAACGATCCATGCGATCTATTTTTGACATCCTGTACGTATAGACACACTTCTATTCACCTAGTCACACGCACACTTCTGTTTACCTAGGCGCCAGAGGCGGGCGCCGCTCGCTTGCCAAGTGTTCGATGCGATCACGCTTTCCCCCTGCCCACGCCCTCGTTGCCGTCCTTCCCCTCGCTTTGACCGAGCGGCCCTGGTCCTTAGTGCAATGTTCGTCCCACCCTGGCTGATCAGCAGTTGTAATTACCCCTCACGAGTCCCGCAAAGGCAGCTTTTTCCTTCACATCGGCGCTTGTCTTAAGCCCGCAAAGGCTTTCATATCCTTGTCTCCTCTTTCCCGGAGGAGATAGCCAATAGGCGGCCACAT
>NW_005803768.1:0-45312 GCF_000240725.1 Microchloropsis gaditana
CCTCCTCCTCCTCATCCTCATCCTCCTCCCCCTCCTCCTCTTCCTTGTGTTTCATTCGTCTCTTTCTGATTTCTTCTCCATCGTCTGCCCTTGGAGTGATGCGGGGATCATGAATCAACAATGCTTCGAGGCCGTTGTCCAGCGTGACGAGGCGATAATGCTTGGGGTCCGTCACAGGACGTGTCCCATCTAGACTCAAACGGGACAACACCTTGAGAAGCGGCGGCGCAGGCGAATTTACATAGTCGACATCCATTTCTGTCCCTTTTAATGGCAAACTTGCCGATTGTGTGGTGTCTACTTCCATACGGAGCGCACGAAGCTATGGAGGCCTGAATGCGATAAGGAAAGGTAGCAAATGAAAAATTGGGTCTTTTTGGAAGAAAAAAGAGCCATACAGAGCATTCCCTGAACATGGAGACAACATTCATTCACTTTCGACGGAAAAACTCGTCTTCAGTCGTACATTGAGGACAATTATCTTATGCTATTATATTGGACCCCTGCTAGCACCGACGATGCAACTCGAAGCGATGGCTTAGCGAGGTGCTGTTTAGTTCGAGACGCATTACGCAACGATTGGCAAAGTCCACCGTCGCATGAGGGCGACTGGCAATCCGCAGGGCTGTGAAAGTTTGTGAGATGACCGTAACTGGCCCTTGTTTGACAATGATGGTCTTAACAGTCCTTCCCTTTGCGACCCCCCCCCCGTCAAGATACTACCAGACCCAGGAACAGAGAAGTTGACGAGCAGCACAACCACCCATAGCGCGCGGACTCCGGTCAAGATGTCCGCGTCTCCTACCCCTCAGACTCCTCCCGGTGTCCGGAGCAAAAGTCGCCACCTGGTTTTGGACACTGGGGCGATTATAAAAGGGCAAGGCTACAGCCTGGCACGCTTGGCCGAACACTTCTGGACCATTCCCGAGGTAATAGCGGAGGTACGCGATCCACGGGCACGCCTCCATTTGGACTCTCTTCCTTTTGAGCTACGGACACGCGAGCCTTCATCGGAGGCTTGCAAGGCCGTGGCTGGGTTTGCGCGGCAGACGGGGGATTACTCGGCCCTCTCCAAAGTGGACTTGAGAGTGTTGGCATTGACCTATACGCTGGATGCTGAGGCGCACGGGGGCCGCGTCGATCACTTGCGCACAACGACGAGCATAAAAAGCGCGGTGGATGCAGTCCATGGTGAGAAAGCGCGGGGGACGTCGACAGAGATGAACTCAGTTGGTGAAAAACCAGTCGAAGTAGAGGCGCGGCCGGCCACGGAAGAAGGGG
Organism: Microchloropsis gaditana; assembly: GCF_000240725.1. Classification (NCBI taxonomy): domain Eukaryota; class Eustigmatophyceae; order Eustigmatales; family Monodopsidaceae; genus Microchloropsis; species Microchloropsis gaditana. The sequence continues at coordinate 1,282 of NW_005803768.1, forward strand.
AGGCGGGGAGTGAGCGCGTGTACCTGGAGGTGATAGAGCCTGATAGCAGTGAGGAGGAGAGTGAGGTCGAGGAGGAGGGGGACGAGGGGGGAGGGGAGGAAGGAGAGGGAAAGGAGGAGGAGGAGGAGGAGGAGGAGGAGGGGGAGGAGGAGGAGGAGGGCGAGGAGGAGGAGGTGGTGGAGTAAGGGGAAAAGGGGAGACGGAGGAGACGGACGGGGGCGTAAGAAGAGGAGACGAAGAAAGGGACGCGGAGGACACGACGACGGAGGGTGTTGCCGATGAGGGAGGGGCAAGGCCCGCCCCAGCCCCTCCCTCCCTCCCAACCCCACCGCCGTTGCACGCCAGCCCCCAAGGAGGAAGAAGCTGGGCCCAGGCCGTGAAAGCCACGGCGTCTCGCCCCCCTCCCCCGGCCAAGGCGATGGGGGCCCGTCGGAGGCAAGGCACAGACCCTAGCATCCCTTTCCAAGCGTTGACCATGGAAGAGACGGCGCGGGGAGGGCCGCGCCCGGCCTTGTCGCGTGTCGTGGAGGGCAGGGCGGGGGAGCACGGAGGCGTGACCTCTCGGATCATTGGGGGCGCGGGACAGGAGGCCCTGGGGCTTGCGTCCGGCACGAGGGAGGAGGTGGATGATGAGGAGGGATGGATCCACACAGGGAACCTGACAAGCGTCCGGGCGAAGGGGGTAGAGAGTGTCTTTGGACCGAGGGGGGGCACAGGGCCGACCCAGGACAGAGACGGGGTCATGGAGCCGTCGCTCCCCTTGGTCGCGTGTGTGACGACGGATTTTGCGATGCAGAACGTGATGCTTCAAATGGGGCTCCGCTTGATGTCCTTGGAAGGCGCGGCGGTGACGCGCGTGAAGCAATGGGCGCGTCGGTGCGAGAGTTGCGCCAAACTCGTGCACGACCAGGACCGGATGTTTTGCCCGCGCTGTGGGAATGCTTACCTGTCTCGAGTTTCTATCTCGGTGGACAGTGCCACCGGTCAACTGCGGGTGCATCTCAGCAAGCTGTGGCGGCCGCGGCCAGGCTGCAAATACTCGATTCCCAAACCCGGGAAGGGGAAGGCGAGTCGGTGGGAAGGGGATTTGTTGCTGCGAGAGGACCAACTCCAGATGGGAATCTGGCAGCAGAAGATGAAAAGGCGGACCAAAATGCTGGACAGTATGTTCGGAGCAGACATCACGGAGACCTTGGGGGTGGCGGTAACCAAAAGTACGGCAGCAAACGGTATACAGTTTGGGTATGGGAGAAAGAATCCCAATTCTCAGCGTGGAAGGGAGAGACGAGGGAAGAGAAAGAAGAAAAATTAGATGGAGGAAGTTTTGGAGGAGTGGGAGAATTGTCAAGATGTGAAACAAGACCCTAAAAGCAACTGAGGCTCGATCCGTGATCGCGTTTACTCCCTCGGGAGGTCGAGACGGCGACCAACATGCTACACCTGTGTGAGATGATGCTTCCTTGACGTAATTTTGTTCCAGAAAGCAGGATGACGAAATTATCCCTTTCATGCGCTTTTAGGAGTTACATCAAGCCGGAAACGTGCTTCAGCGCCACACTCAGGAGGTTTAGGTGAGGCATGGCAGCAGAATCTCTCTTCTCCTCCATCAGTGTCAATCATGTGTCCTATACAGAAACATAGAAGACATGGTCAGCAAAGAGACCCAAACCATGCATTAATCAAAATTGGGGGACAATCGGGACGTATATTTTGGTGTTGAGGTTGGAGGAAACAGCGGCTCGGATCGGAGGGACTGTCGCTCGCTCAGCCACTACCACCACTACTTCCTTCTTTTTCCCTGTCGCGTGATGGTCTGGAGACGGCTTCAGTGGGCACGGTGCACCAATCTCTGCCATGGTAGCGGTGCATATTTTCGTATGCGTGGAGGAATTTTGCCCGGAAGATTTTCACAGGCCCGCGCAGCATCCCATGTTGTGTGGATTGCCCACCATAATCTCTCCTTACCTCTGCAGCAGTACGTCCGCAGACAGGCTTCACATATGCCGACATCCCTCTCATGGATGAAACACTCGAACTTTGAACAATTTCAAGCTGGGTTTTTAGCTTTGAACGTGCCTGTTCTGCTGCTTTCGTCGTGCTTCTTTCCATGCTCTGTTAATCCTGCTCCTTCCTCCACATGCCGCATCCGCAGGTTTGCGTTGTAGCCATGGCCCACGACGGAGACGGGGAGAACGGGGGAGTGGAGGAGTTGCCCTTTAATACGCCGTCTGTCTTTTTAAATGAGCATGGGTGGGGCCCCACCCCCGACAACGACCCCGCACAATTTAGGTTCCTGCCTTACTGTCCCTTCAATAAAACGGACCGCTTGGGCAAGGCTGCCGAGCTGACTCAAAGCCTGTATTATTCGCGCCATCGTGACCAACGTCGGTCTCGTTTCGAGGACGCATACCGGGTCTCGAACGAAAGTTTGAAGTACGAGTACGACCAGGCAGAAGACAAGTCGTTTAGGATGGTGGATTCGGAAAAGGGAAAACGCAAGGTCAAGAGCCGCTTTGGCCCTCCCTTCAAACCGGGAGGGTTTGGAGGACGTGGTCGGGGGGGTGCGCGTGGCGGGGCGAGAGACGTGAAGGCATTGGCTGTGCAGAGTGGGGCTGGAGACCGCCGACGTGTCCAAGGGGGAATGGGGCCAGGGGGACGGGGAGGCCGATTGGGCTGGCGGGGGCGTGGCGGAGCCTTTCGAGGACGAATAGAGAATAGGAAGGCAAGCGTGAACGTGGAGAACGACTGGGTGGCCTTGGAGGACGTGGATCTTCCTCAACTGGGGAAATTGCACGTGGCGAACGTGCCGGAGGTGGAGGACTTGAAATGGTACGGAGCCTTGGACCAGTACAACGAGGCGTACGACAAGGTCACCGCCCGGCATGAACGGCCATTGAAAGCGTTCGACAAGATTCTGCCGTACTACGTGAATACCATGGACGACCCCAACTTGGAGCGCTACGCGGCGGAGGAATTCGCCGGGCAGGTGTTTGCCACGGACGCGGTCCTGGCCCATCTCATGACGTGCGGGCGCTCGGTAAGGCCAAGAGGGAGGGAGCGAGGGAGCGAGGAGGGACGGGGGCCCGGGAGGCGACACTCGATGATTAGCATTTCTCGTACCGAGAGCAGATATGTGAGTTGGCATGGTTGCGCCCTCGGGTCTTAACCTACTATCCAACACTGAACGCGTCCACACTACCAGTATACGCTAATATGAGGGATCATGCACGTCCCTTTGAGGGTTGGAGCCTGCCACATCTCTCCTAACACGCCCTGATGCCTCTTTCCCCTCCCTCCCTCCGTCCCAGGTCTACCCTTGGGACATTGTGGCCCATAAGGTGGAGTCAGAGCAGTTTCCCAACGGCCTGCTCTTTTTGTACGCCCGGGAGGACGAGTTCGCCCTCAAGACGATGACGGTGAACGAGACGGCGACGGAGATGCCCCCCCTTCCCGATTCAGAGGACCATGTCAACCACCCCCGGCACCTGGAGCTCGAGGCAACCGCCATCAACCAGAACTTCTCCCACCAGATCTTGAAACGGCCAGTGCCGACAAATGCCTCAACCCCCGTCCCCACCACCCGCAAGACGTATCAGCCCAATCCCTTCTTTAACGCCCAGGAGGAACAGGAGGGGTCGGAGCCGGCGACCGTGGCATATCGGTACCGGCGCTTTCAGCTGGGACCTTACAGGTTAGTGGCCCGCACGGAGTTGCAAGGCTACCTGCTTCGGGGTGGAAAAGAGGAGTACTTAACCAGCTATGCCCTCAACGAGTGGGAAACCCAACGCTGGCGTCAGAAGATCGACGTGCAGAAGGGCAGCATTTTGGCCACGGAGTTGAAGAATAACAGCTTCAAGCTGGCTAAGTGGGCGGCTCAGTCCCTTTTGGCCGGCGCCGATTTGATGAAAGTCGGCTTCGTCTCTCGCGTCTCGCAGGCCTCGAACGTGGACCACCTGGTTCTGGGCACCACGCAGTACAAACCTCAAGAATTCGCAGAACGGATGCTGAATCTAAAAGTGACGAACATGTGGGGGATCATCAAGTGGTTGTGCGACAAATTCCTTTCGCCTGAGAGCAGCTTGGAGTCGGGGAAGTATGTTCTACTTAAAGACCCGAACAAGCCGACCTTGCGGATTTATGCGGTACCCTTGGACGCGTTCGAAGGGGATGAAGAGGACGAGGACGAGGACGAGGACGAAGACGAGGAGTATGATGACGATGGAGCACCAGACAAGACCTCGGGACGTGATGGAGAGGAGGAGGAAGAAGAAGAGGACACAGGGGCAAAACATCGTCAATTTTCGGGGCCGCCTCAAACAGGACCAGTAATCTAAGAGAGGAAGGCAAGAAAGGGAGGTAGTGCAGAGCCGGGGAAGGGTGAGGGGAGGAGTTGTAGTTTGCTTTTCTTGAAAGACAAGACACAAGAACATTGAATATGATCGGTATGCGAAAGGAAAATTGATTTTGCGAGCCTGCACTTCAGACGTGAAGGCCTGTCTTTCAACCTCCCGCCGTGAGACCATCTGGGATTTCTTTTTCTCCGAACAAGTCACTACTCACAGAGAAGAATTTAAAATTCATGCTAATACCGCAACACAATGATGGTCATCCAGAAGACATCACACATCCCCTGGTGCACGAAAAGGTCCTTGAAGGATTTTTTTGCGAGGAGAGAAAATCCCCGCTAAACCGACGGGAAACTTCAAATCCAACTTAATCCCCGAAAGTCCTACCCCCCGGCACCGTCTCTTTCAAGCAAATGTTTTGCAAACTCAAGCTCGAAGGCTGATTAATTGATGAGTTTTGGTGTGTTTGGTGTACATGTATACCTTTAGAACGATTGAAATCTGACATAACAAGAGCTTTTGCGATGGGACGTGTGCAACGGCAAATTCTTGTTACCCTCTTTTTCACTTTCCCGACATTCGCACAGGTAGCGCTATGGCTCCGTTTGACATGCATCCGCTTGATCCCCTGTCAGCTGAAGAAATGAAGCAAGCCTCTGGCCTTATACTCGCAGCCTTCGAGAAAAGGTACCCCCACGCACGGTCTCCCATCTTCAACGCGGTGACGTTGGAAGAGCCTCTTAAAAGCGAACTTTTGGCATTTGATGCTGGAAAAGGTCCTATCCCGGCGCGCAAGTGTTTTGCCATTCTACAGCCGCCCCGCAGTCTGTACCAAGGAGAGGAGGTGTATGCCATCGTGGAGGTAATCTTGAACTTGGATACGGGGGAGGTTGAGGAATGGCAGCAGGTCCCTGCTGTTCAGCCCCTCATCACCCCTGAAGACTGTTTCGAAGCGGAAAAGATTTGCAAGGCGGATGCCAAGGTATGCGAAATGCTGGCATCGCGCTACGGCATCCATGACGTGCAGTCTGATGTGGCGTGCGACCCGTGGAGTGTCCACGAACATGGGAAATTGCCGGGGCGCCTGGTGCAGTTGTTCTTGTACAAACGTCTCAGTCCCAATGACAATCAATACGCCCACCCGATCGACATGGTCCCTGTGCTTGATTTGGATCGAGCGTGCGTCGTGCACATTGACGCCACGGAGTCCCCGCAACGGGTCAATGAGGTGCCCAACAACTACCACCATGCCCTGGTTGAAGGCGGCCTGCGTGCCGATCCTCCCAAGCCTTTGAACGTCGTCCAGCCCGAGGGGCCGTCGTTCACGGTGGTTGGCAACAAAGTGAGCTGGCAGAAGTGGTCTTTTCGCGTAGGTTTTAATTTTCGGGAGGGCTTGGTGCTCCATCAAGTCGGCTACCAGGACCTGGGCCGCCTGCGTCCCGTCCTGTTCCGTGCGTCCATGGTGGAGATGGCCGTGCCCTACGCGGAGCCCCGGGAACCATACCATCGAAAATGTGCTTTCGATGTGTCGGACTACGGACTGGGTGAGTGGGAAAGGAAGAAAGTACAGGGACAGGGGGGTTCGGGGGTGAGCGTGTGAGTGATGCGGAGAGCGAGGGTTTGGAGCTTTCTGACCCTGGTATTGCTTCGGCCCCTGCCCGCCCGTGCGTGCTCGTACGCTTAGGAAACTGCACCACGTCCCTGTCCTTGGGCTGCGACTGCCTGGGGGCGATCAAGTACTTCGACGCGGTCCTGAACGACCGGAGGGGCCACCCCGTGGTGGTGCACAAGGCGGTCTGCATGCACGAGGAAGATGTGGGCCTGCTCTGGAAGCACGTGGACTACCGGACGGGGCACTCTGAATCGCGTCGCGCCCGGAGGCTTGTAATCAGCTTCTTGACCACCGTGGTGAACTATGAATACCTGGTAAGGGAGGGAGGCGTCCCCAGGTGCCTGGGGAAGTGGGATTGGTAACGGAGAGGGCGCGCAAGCGACATCTCAGAATATTCGACCTGTGCGGTGCTATGCTCCCTTTCCGCCATTGCTCATCGCTCCTCGGACGGGGATGGGCCCTCCTGTCCCCTCCTTTTTCCTCCCCTCCCCTTCCAGAACTACTGGTACTTGTATCAAGACGGACATATGGAGTTCGAGATCAAGCTGACGGGCCAGCTCTCCACCAACGCCTTGTCCCCCGGGGAGGAAATTCCCGCGTACGGCACCTTGGTCGACCCCGGCGTGAACGCCCAGCACCACCAGCACATGTTCTGTGTGCGTCTCGACATGGCCGTCGATGACCCGGAGGGTGGGAAGCACTTGGAGGTGGTGGAGCAGGAGGTGGTAGCTGCCCCCCCCCACCCGACCCTCAACCCCTATGGGAACGGCTTCGTCGTCCGAGAGACCGTCCTCGAAAATGAGGAGATGGGCCAACGCGTTGCCTCGGCGGCCACGGCCCGGGCCTGGATCGTTCGAAACCCGCGCGTTCAGAACCGGTTGGGGCAGCCGGTGGGGTATAAAATCGTCGTACCCGAGAACCCTTTGCTCTTAGCTTCGCCGACCAGCTTGGTCGCCCGAAAAGGCGCCTTTGCCTCCAAGAACATGTGGGTCACCCCGTACGCACGCCAGGAACGGTGGCCTGCGGGAGAGTACCCCACCCAGTCGGAAGGAGGGCAAGGGCTGCCTCAATGGGTCCGGCAGAAGCGATCGGTGCGGGACGCGGACGTGGTCGTCTGGCCCGCCTACGGCCTCACCCACGTGGTCAGGACGGAGGACTTTGGGACTATGCCGGTGGAAACGATCTCCCTCAAGTTGAAGCCCGTATCCTTCTTCGACAGGAACCCCGCGCAGGACCTGCCACCGGAAAAGAATGGCGCGTCGATCGAGACTGGTGGGGCGGGAGAGGGAGTGCGTGGGTGCTGTGGGGATCAGCCGCCAAGTCCGCCCAATTAAACAATGAGGGAGGTCATCAGCCTTGGGATTCTACCCTTGTTTGCCTCCAATACTGGATGCGGCCTTTGCAAAACTTTTCCGAAATTCCACGTTTGTATCAGAGGCGTTCGGAAAAGAAATCTCTGGAAGAATAACCTACTAGCTCGGGTGGAGTGGGCAAGAGCGTCTCTGTGGGTGGACAAGATAGCTCATCCTCAAAACAAAGGGCCATCCCGAGGAGTTTTAGCGGGCTTCCCCCAAGGCAGTAACCTCCGTTCTAGAGGCTTATTGCGCCTATGCACGGTCGACACCACTAAGATAAGCTCACTCACCCCAAAAGGAAAACGGTGTCGGGCCTTGAGAGACCCCCGGTGCTACATCGCCACTATGCACCCGTTCTTGATTACTTTTCCTTCCAAGCTTGCGGGAAGCAATCTCTCTCTCCCGAAACCCAGCAGGAGCCAGCTTCTCGTGATGCTCCGTGGCACACGTTCAACAGGCGGGCGGTCCACACAACGATCCTCACCATTCGCTTTCTTCCCCTTCTCCCCTTGTACTCTCCAACCAGACCTCTCATAATTTTCATCCCTGCAGGGCCTTGATTTCCCATACCCCTTTGTCTTTTGCCCTGGCTTCTCCATCCACATGCACTTGCGCGTAACGAGACCATTGACGCCTCTCTATTCTACTCTTCTTGTTCCACACTCTCCCCCATTCTCATGGCGATATCTTGTAAACAATACTTGTTTCACACCCTTCCATTACGCCTGGTTGCTCCTCGTCCGGGTCATTCTCAGTCGTCTTGTTCGGTACGTCCCTCCCTTCCACCCGCCCTCCCTGTTCCCAGCCCCTGCCCTATTCGGATCCACGCCGAAACTGAGTCGGGACAGGGCTGGCGAAGATCCTGTTTGGGCTTTTCCCTATGGTGTGCCTCTACCCAAAGCCTACAAAATTGAAAATTCACAGCACAGCGGACCCCTGCCTCCCAGGCAAACTACACAATCCTCAAGCGGCCCTACTCCCGGGGTATCCCCCAGGGGGATGGAGGAGTCCACAGCACTGCCGAGAGTCCCCGCGTGGCCAATACATGGCCAAGACAGACGCGTCTATGACATAGACCTTCACCCTACCTACTTGCTCAGGCCCCCCCGCCCAAACCCGCCTAGGGACTCGTACACTCCCCCACACGATGTACGTGCCCCACGCTACTCTTCATTCTCCTCTCTACTACACCCTCGACACCCTCGTCCATGTTCCTGCCTTTCCCTCCTACCCGCTTTGTACACTCAATGTCCCTGCTCCTCCCCTTGATTCCGTTCGACCCCCCCCTCTCCCCCATCTTCCCCACGCTCCCTCTCCTTCTTCTCGCCCGCGGGGTTCCCAGGCTCAAACGCCCCCGCCAACGGGGTCCTCGCCCAGTCCATTTTGATGTCTTTGACCGAGCTGTTCCCTTCCGCCTGCACATGACCGCGCAGCTCCACCAAGCGCGCCAAAAACACCGCCACTTCCTCCGGGTTTCGCAAGCTGTACTTGGCCCCCGTCAGCTTGTTCTCCGCCGTAACCACGATCCCGATCCCTTCCGCCCGGTCCTCGTGGTGGAAAATGCGGAAGGCATCCTCATCCGTCGTGTCGTCCCCGATATAAATGGCAAACACGTCCTCCTCCTCCCACAGACCCAACGCCTGCAGCAACCACACCATCGCCTTCCCTTTATCCCAGGTGATGTCTGGACGCAGTTCAAAGACACATTTGCCCGTCCCAAAGCGAATGGAGGGAAAAGCTTGACGTGCAGTTTGCACTATTTCGTATACGGCGGGCACGTCATCCGGGGCGCAGTTACGATAGTGGACCGAGACCGAGAAGACGTTGTCCTCCACCGCCGCCCCTTCAATGCCTCGCAGCTGTTCTGTCAAGGTGTCTCTTAGACGTGCCAGGTCAGGGAGCTGGTCTGCCGCCACCTGGTACCGCATGGATTCAGTAGTCGGACCCCAAATATCAAAGCCGTGCGAACCGGCATAAAACAGGGAAGGCACCTGCACGAAGCCTTTCACCTTCAACAAGGACCGCCCAGACACAATGCCCACCACGCAACGCTCCGCCAGTTCGACGAGGATGTCCCGCGTCTGCGCGGGGAGCCAGGCTTTAGCCGGGTCACTGACGATGGGGGTTAAGGTCCCGTCATAGTCTAGGAGCACCACCACCCTTTTGCTCCGTACCACATCTTCCAAGCAGCCCATATTATCTAGGACGTTGCTCGAGGACACAGATAGTTGTCGTTTGTGGCTCGGCTTGCGGCCCTCTCCTTTTTCTTCCTCCTCTACTTCCCAACAATGCTTGGTCTTGTGAGGAGCGCCGTCTTCTCGACTGAGTGATTGGTATGCTCCACCTGTGATTCCATTGCTCTCTCCTCCTTGTCCTCCCGCTCCCGAGCCCCCATTATGAGCCTTTGTCGCTGAAGCAGCGGTCGCAACGACTGCTGCCATGACAGGGGCTGCCTTCTCCTACCTTGAAGTTGGCACGCCTACACTTACGGCTTGATACGACGATGCAAACGACCTCTACCGACAAGGAGATGGTCCCGCTACCGTCTTGCTAGCTCCTTCAAACTAATGTCCAGCTAGAATATTTGTCAAGTTGCTGTTGCTGACACGGTCAGGTGTGCAAGCCGATCGAATGAAGGTGGAACCGCCGATGATAAATAAGAATCTCAGGAAGATACAACAATCCACGTAGCGTTGATCACCCGCACCCGCGGGGCATCCAAGCCCTGTGCACATGTAAAATAAGGGACATGGTAAGAGAAACTGAGCGGGGTTGAAAAGAAGACGAAAGTAAAAGGCTGCGGTCGAGGAGGTCTAGGGCATCGTCATAGCATATCTGGAACCCTCCCTCTGGCTACTCTGCGGTTTAGTTGGCAAAGTCAAAGTCATGTCACGCCCCTGAAAGTCCACCAGGACAACATCACGCAAGCATCGAATCCCTGGGGTCGTCTGCATTGTTGTTCATGTCCTTACTGCCCAAAAGGTGGGGAATTCAGGGGCGAATCACATCCGTGTGCCTGCAGGTTCCTCCACCTTGAATTGTCCTTGACACCGGAAGATGTCAAGGCACATGCCCAAGTAACCACGCACGGAAAGCGCCTGACAAACCGACAACCTGCCGCAGAATATCCCCCACTTCTCCAGCTGTCCACCGTGCTCCCAACACGAAAAAAATGGCGTGCAAAGACGCGGACAATTTTCCCCAGTCAAGGGGGAAAGCGACGCGAGTTCGCCGCCTCCGTGGGGTCCACGTAAGCTCTGGGAGGGGGGGCCGGAAAAGTACCCCAAAGTATCGTCCGCGTAAACGATGACGACGCGTGCACACCAGGTACCGGTGGCAGCATGTAGACGCACTGAGGCAGGCCAGGAGGGATGTGCATGCTTCGTGCATTTTGGGGGGGGCAAAGGAAGGGATTATTTTTTTGACGACGGACATGTTTTGACACCGGCATGGAGCGACTTCCGGTACAGTGTGAGTTTCGAGATGAGAAACACGCCCTCACGTTCCGTTTTTTTTACAATTCACAGAGATTCCATACTTCCAGACGATGCAGCCACAGCCTCCATAGCATTACTTCCCTACTGGAGGACGTCGTTGTGCGGTTCTTGTCATGGCCTCTGACTTTTCCGCCTTCCGGGCACCCCCCCCCCGCCCTCCTCGAAGCCCCGCACCGTGACTTATCCCAACCTGGAGGTCATCATTTCAAACCTGGGCAGCTTTTGCACGGCCTACAATATCGTCAACATCTCCTTGGTCTTACTCTTGATGGATGGTCTCTACCCGTTATCCGAGTCGCACAAGTCCCTGTGTGCCTCGACGATGTTTGCGGGTACGCGATGTTCAATATGTGGGCCGCTTCCTCCTTTCCCACCTCTGTCTAATTCCTCCCACGCACACACTGTGGCGGCTGCACCCTCACAGGTATGATCATCGGCCAACTTGTAGGGGGCTTCTTGGGTGATGTCATGGGAGTGTCCCGTGCCTTCACCTTGACCATCGTCCTTCAAGTGGTCGCGGCGCTGGGAAGCACGTTGGTGACGCCTCCTCAAGTCTACTGGCAGCTGGCAGGGGCACGCTTTGTGCTCGGGATGGGTGCAGGAGGTGTTTATCCACTGGCTGCGGCCATGTCTTGGAATGCATCGGCGGTCGCGCGACCCCCGCCTGCCTCTGAGAGATCGGGGGGGCACGAGGGGACAGAGGGATCAAATGTAGGCCCCATTGAGGCTACCCTTTCTGCAGATCACGGTGCTAGACATGGCTGTGAAGGAAGCAAGACGGACCGCCCGGTTGCGTTGGTCTTCTCCATGCAAGGAGTCGCGTTCGTGACCATGAACGCCGTGGCACTCGTATTGGCCTTGGTCCTCCCTCTTCAAGCCGACAGGTCCACCGGACTTCAATCCTGGGCTCCTCTCACTCAGGCCCTCCCAGACTCATCGTCCACGAACCGGGGGGCGGACCAATTTGCTTTCCGATTCCTGCTCGGCCTCGGGGCCCTGCCAGGGGTCGTCGTCCTGGGCGCAACCTGGTGGATCCACCGGCGCCGTTCCTTAGGGAGGACAGGGCCAAGCCTTTGCCGCCCCAAGGGCTTTCGCAAGCCTGCTCGGCCCCGATTGTCCCTTTTGGATGACGTGGTGGAGGACACGGCCTCAGGGACAGAGGAGGAGGCACAGGTGGCCCTCGACCCTCCCTCCCTCCCCCCCTCCCTCCCCTCCTCCTCGTGCAGGCCGAAAGAGGAGGAATTGGACGCCGGTGCTGGAGCCAGGGCAGCCTCGCACGCCCTGAGGGAGGCCTTGCGCGACGGAAGAATTCTTCGGGAGCTGGTGGGGTGTTGTCTGACGTGGTTTTTGTACGATGTGTGCTTCTTTGGGAACACCCTTTTCCAGCCCGTGATTGGGACGGCTCTTTTCCAGGACAAGTCGCCCTCGGACGTGCGAAGACATGACAACGGGGGTGACCGTGGGGGCGGGCGGAGCAGTGGGGGAGGCGAGGACAGCACCCGCCCTTCCTTCTTACTGGAGGCTGAGACCAGCCTCATCCTTGCTCTCATTGCCCTGCCCGGGTATTTCCTCTCCGTGTGGCTCATTCCTCGTCTGGGGCCCCGCTTTGTTCAAATTCAGGGATTCGTCATCTGTGCCACCCTGTACTTGGTGCTGGCCGTGTGCGGAGAGCGGCTGACGAACGCCGGACAAGGGGGCTGGGCGTTGGTTTTCTTTGGATTGAGCTTCACCTTCTTCAATTTCGGACCGGGCGCCACCACCTACCTCTTTCCTTCAAAGCTCTTCCCCCGGGAAGTCAAGGCGACCTTGAATGGAGTGGCGGCAGCTGCGGGCAAGGTGGGGGGATGGGTTGGAGGCTACTGCTTCCCTTTGTTGCTGGACGCGTGGACGTTGGAGGGAGTGTTGGGCATGTGCGCAGCCATTGCCTTGCTGGGTGCGGGTGTCACGTGGGGGACATTGGGTTGGGAGGGAGGGAGGGAAGCGGTGACGGAGAAGGGAGATAAGAAGACCGGGCGGGGAGCGGGGGGGGCCTCGACGCCCTTGTTGCCGGAGAATGGTGAAGCCAGGGCGGATGAGAAGGACGGAGAGGACGGGACAATGATCACGACTGTTTGACAGGCGATTTATTGCGAATAAGTGTAGAAAATGCCTCCGAATGTTAAAATGAAGCTAATGCCCTCTGTAACATTGCACCTGAAGACTGCCTTGTTGCAGACGTCGTGAGAAAGGAGTTGATCCCGTTACTTCCATTCCTTTTTCATGAAAGATTAACATATCTTACTGTCCAAATTTTCGGTGTGCTTTCTGTATCCGGGGTTTGCTAGGACGAGTAGTACATCTCAATACTCAAAGAGCGAAAATGAGACCATGCATTGTTCTCTATTGGACGAGAATCGCGCACAACCGCTCACTCTCGACGAAATAAATCAGTCTTACATGGCCTATTTTTTGTTTTAACATTGTCGGCTGTCGAGGATGAATGCGAAGGTCAAGCAACTAAAGAGGACAGCATCACTTCACAGGAAGTGAAGGTGCTTCGATCAAAAATCTTTTCCTCAGACAAGCGCGCATAATGGAAAGGACTACATTAATGAATCATTCGTAATTTTTTTAACCCTCCTATCATTTCGACTGGTTTTCTCCATCTTTTCACCTTGTCTGCGAGATACTCTTGGAGCTGATATGTTAACCTCCCCGGAGTTTCTGCTGTGACGCAGAAATCTCGGGCTACTTCCACAACATCTGAACCAAAGACAAATCATTACGCCTTGGACAAGGCATGGAGCTGCGTGCTGTCCACACAATCGCTTCCTGTCACGGCCGTTTTTTGTTTTCCTCGCGGCGCGTGTCCCCGAGTTGACGCAGGTCAACTGTCGGTTCGAAGCAGCGAGAGCGATACGAGAGAGCTTACCACCTCAACTCGCATGTCTCTTCTACGCCGACGGCAGCCATGTCCCTGCGACTTGCACGCCCCATCGCCACGCCTCACGCCAACTTTTTCCTTGTCACAGCGCGACGCTTCCGGGCGAGACACACTTTGGTAAATGTACGGCGTCGATTGAACGGCCGCATTGGGGCTCGTCTTCGGTCGCGTGAGCTCAGCCAGCAAGCCACCTGATTTCCTTCTTGAATTACCGTGTTCTTGTTCCAGCACCCGTCAGGAACGGGGGATATTCACCCTCACAAACTTTACTTGGAAAAAAACCATCTCCCCCACGAGTGCCATTGCGTGATCTTGTGATTATTTGTCGTCTCTGTCTTTCAGGGAAGAGGAGTTTCATGAGTGCACGAGGCATGAAGGGTCAGGGGGTGGACGGTAGCCGCGGGGGCGGAATAAACGACCTCGGAAGTCGGGCGGAGCGACAAAATTCGAGTGTCGGGAATGATTATAGAAAGAGCAGCAATGGAAATGACGGTAGGGATGGGAGGAGCGCCCATCTCGGCCGAGACAAGAAGTCACGAAATTCTGCCTCGGGAGCCCTGACGAGGCCTGCGTCCAACACGGGCAATGGGGGCCAGATGGAAGCCCCAGCATTCCAACAAGCAGACGACGAATTGACGGAGACATTGTTCAATCAATTCGACAACTACGCAGACTACCTTCCTATGGACGACGTGGTTGCCATGATGTCGGGATGGCAAGAGGCAGGGGGCGAAGGAAGGGGGGGAAACGGGGGCGAGCGGTCTCTGAGTGACGACGGACAGATGCACTTACAGACCCCGCTCGATGATGAGGTACCCTTGCCCGCCGCTGTACAAGGCATGCTATCGCACAGTGGGGCCTCGGAAGAAGGAGTGGTGAGTGCGGGGTTGAAAAGCGGGGGCAGCCAAGGGAGCGGGTTTGGAGTCTCGGATGCCAGCAGCAGCTTAGCCGACGACTTCGATGACGACGATGGAGACGGTGATTCCCGCTTAGCCATCTCAGTGGGAAAAGGAAGCAAGCGCCATGAGGAGAGAAAAGGAGGAAGCAAGAAGTCACATCCGAGGGGGGGACATGGTGGGGTCCTGGAGGGGGAGGGGGGAGAGGGCGCTGGGAAGGCGAGCGTGGATTCCCAGAAGCTGCGGAACCGCGAACATGCCCGGAACACGCGACTCCGGAAGAAAGCCTACATTGAGACGCTACGCCATCAACTGCAGTCTCTGAGCGATGCCAAGGACAAGGAGGACAAGACGGAGCTTGTCTCCCATGTCCGGAGCCTGGAGGGCCGCAAATTGAAAAAGGCGCGGCTGCAGACCTTTTTGCTCTACCGAGCACGGGGCGAACTGGACCGGAGAAAATGGGCGGTCCTCCTCGCAGAAGATTTCGTCTTGAAGTTGCCCTTGACGCCCTACCGTTACTTCCCCGCGGGCGACGTGGAACAGCACGCACGCTACGTCCGAGGGATCGACGCGACCATCCGAGACACGGCCTCTTTCACCGTCCTCATCGACTCGCTGTCCCGGACCTACCGGGAGCGTGTCCGTGTCCAATTTTATTCGGAGGCGGACTACATCGTCATCGGCACCGGGCCCACACTCATGTGTCGGTGGACGATGCGGAGTGAGAACGCGGTCGCCTGCGGGTGCCAGACGGAATTGGAGCTCTGCGGCATGCTTCAGGCCGAGTTTGAACCCAGAGAGGTGAAGCTGAAGAGGCTGAACGTGATGTTTGACGTGATGGGCTTGATGCAGCAGCTCCGACGAATGGGGGGAGGAGCCCTCTTTCAAACCGCGCCGTCCACGTTGCAGATGGCCGAAGACCCCACGGAGGAGCCCCGGATCGTCTTTGCCCTCCAGGTCCCTTTCCGAATCCGGAGTATCAACGAGGCCTGGATGATGCACTACGGCGTCACGGTGGAAGATTGCCAGAACCGATGCGTGGTCTTGGAACGGAACCCGTTGTGCCCCGTCCCAGGCGCGGGGGGAGGGCGGGAAGGAAGAGGTGCAGGGGAGGCGGAGGCGCCGGTGGATTCGGCCTGGCAATTCATCCAATTTGCCTACGAATGCATCGCCAAGCAGTTGTCCCACTCTTTGATCGTCCTGTACGAGACCAAAACTCAGGGTCCGATCGGGGCCCGTCTCCGGCTCTTCCCCGTCTACACGGGGGGGTACGTGACTCACTACATGGGGGGGCTCACATCCCTGCACGACCCCAGTTTTCCCAACGACTACCCCACGGTGCTGGCATTCAGATGACGGGGAGGGAGGGAGGGAGGGAGGGCGGCGCGGTTGTATCTTAAGTGGGAGAAGGACTTCATCCAGACGGGGATGTATTCGGCGTACACGACCCAAAAAGCCCGGGGCAAGAATAGAGTCGTCTGAGATATTTTACATGTTGTACATCTGAAGAAATTATGCCCGAGAAGGCGCAATGCTCATGAAGAAGTCTTGCCGTGGAAGGAGGAAACATAACCTAGGACCAGGGGGAGCACCCAGCAGCTCTTACAGTGAAGGAGCTCACTCGTCAAGCACACTCATGCTCGACGCATGCTGTCCTCCGTGTCCGCTGCTCGCCTCTACTTCCCGCCCCTGCTCCGTCGAGACCCCTTTATCTTGTCGCGCGTGGCGAGGACAGGCGGAAATCCTGGGCTAAGAGCCCCGGGAGGTGGACTCGGAGAGGGCGCGAGACGAGCCCGGCAGGGCGGTACTGGGGTGGAAAAACGGTCAAGCGATTCAACATGACGTGCGTGCACCTCGGAAGAGGCGTCGGTCGAGTCAAGTTGAGTCGCTGCGACGAGGGAGGGGGAAGGGAATCGGAGGGCTGAAAGAAGCGACAGGAGGCCTGTTGTTGACAGAAGGGGGGTAGTGCGATTTGGTTAAGGAAAAACTAGCATAGAGAAATGCAAGGTAGATCACGGGAATGATACTGCCATCGGAAGCTTTGCCGCGTTTCAACGTTTTTCAACGGTCCAAACAGTGAACAAGAATAAAGTCATTAAACAAATATGGTAAGCAAATTCAATGCGGACACCTCCACGCAATTTTGTTTTTACTAGCCTTGCAATGCACTTCTTTCGTTTTGACACCGGCGTCAACGTGCCCTGTACCAGCATCATCCCTTCCACGATTGCTATCTTGCGAGCGGAGCGTAGGATTCGTGTCCGTCGGTCACGGCCTCCAAGTACCTGAACCCTTTCTCCGCGACGGTTGCCGCCTGGTCCCTCCACGCAGGTGTCTCAAGACCAGGGCTCTTGAACGATTTTATCTTGTCCCTGAACTCGGCGGATAGCCAGTCGCACACCACATCTACTCGTTCAAGGGCATCGTTAAAACCTTCGATTACCTTCTCAACCCCGCCTTGCCCCTCTCCATCCTTTTCCTTTTCCTGGATGTCTCTCCCATGATTCACGTGCTCTCTAGCATGCGCTCGATCCCAATATGCTGCCTGAAGCTGTACTTCTTCGCCTTCCATCTCGAGGTAGGACCGGGTGGATAGCATAAGTGGGATGTCCGCCTGAGGGGGCGGCGGCTTGGCGGGGTTGGAGGCCGGGCGAAAGACGAAGTACTGCAAGAAAGGTTGTACATCCCGATGAAATTGCCGTAGCTGCGTCTCACTCACGCGAAAATGTGTGACGATGCTCGGCCAATCGGGACGGGCGTGCACCGGGTCGGCCAATATTTGCCTCAAGTGCTCAGCGAGTTGCGTGAGACGATTAAGTAAAGTTTTGACACGGTTTTCCAAATGGCCAAGCAATACCGCCACGTCCCCAGTTGACATCGTCCGAGAGTAAGGGCCTGTGAAAACGAGAGAAGGATGCAAACAAGTCTCTTAGACTTGTAATTGGTGAATACCTGGGACAGGAAAGCATTGATACGGTGGTCGAATAGCGCACTGGCTTCTGGGCGATGGGTATCGCGGGGTAGAGGGGGAAGAGGGAAGGTCAAGCCATCAATTTTAATGTATTATTCGCACAGATGCCGTATTACAACTTTCCTGCCTTCATAGAGGTGGCCATGCTTTTCACTGGATGTTCATTGCTGACCCACAGCCCATTTTTGACCTCACGAGGCATTGCAGGATCTACGACGTACGCGATCGAGTCATGCTCACACGTACCCTACCTAACAGGCTCTGAGTGTACATACTAGTGCAAGCGGGCTGTGAGCTCAACCGATGACTTGTTATAAGGGGGTGTGGCCCTCAGGTACGTCGCGGCGCCCAGCCTTCCCACGTGAATGAGATCGTGAGGTGGTCGACCTGGATAAGTGGGTTTAACCTCCTCTTACTCGACCCCACCACCCTTACTTCGTCTATTTTTTCCTTTAGAACGTCGATACGCGGTCGTCCTAATGCTTGCAATCACGCTGCAGTCGTGCCGTGGCTTTATGAGCCCGCTCCGCGGACGACATAGCAAAGTCCTTGGCTTTGCGACAAATAGCCTCCCGAAAAGGTGGGGACACGTTTATGCATCGGTCAACTCGCATGCCCGCTCAGGATCCGTGTTTAACATAAAGGGTGATTGTCATGATTGACTGAGTCTTTTATCTCCTTGTGCATTTTCCTCGGATACCTTGAACGTGCTTCTCATTTCACCTTGCCCTCGCCTGGATGGCCCGTGGTCCCCCACTAGATGCCCCACCAAGTACCCACTGCCTTCCCTCCATCGGGATGGGAGAATACCTTTTGCGACCTCGTCTAGCGACCAGGAATGGCCCGCCAACCGAGTTCGCCAGACATTCATGGACTATTTTGTCCAGAAGCACGGCCATACCTTCTTTCCATCCTCCCCTGTCGTCCCCCTCGCTGACCCCACCCTCTTGTTCGCGAACGCGGGCATGAACCAGTACAAGCCCATCTTCCTGGGCCAAGCCGACCCGAACAGTCCCCTGGCCAAGTTGGAGCGGGCGGTGAACAGCCAGGTAGGCCTGGTGTGGGGAATTGGGCGATGAATTGTTCTTAGCCGTGGTCCGAAAGACGTTCGAGCCGCGATATTTCGCTCAAATGTATCTGAGCGTGGCGGTCCAAAGCCTCTTAAAGGTGTGCCTCCCCATCCCCCCCAAAAGAACCTCTTAAACGGTGTCCCTCCCCATCCCCCCCCAGAAATGCATCCGAGCGGGCGGGAAGCACAACGACCTGGAAGACGTAGGCATGGACACCTACCACCACACGTTCTTTGAGATGCTGGGGTCCTGGTCGTTTGGCGACTACTTCAAGGAGGAGGCGATCCGATGGGCCTGGGAACTACTTACGGACGTGTACGGCCTCCCACCGGACCGTTTGTACGTGACGTACTTCGGTGGGGACGCCGCCATGGGCGTGCCACCCGATGACGAGGCCCGGGACCTCTGGCTTCGCTTTCTCCCCCCCGAGCGCGTCCTGCCCTTTGGGAAGAAGGAGAATTTCTGGGAGATGGGGGAGACGGGCCCTTGCGGTCCCTGTTCCGAGATCCATTTCGACCGGGTCGGGGGCCGGGATGCGGCGGCTTTGGTCAACCAAGACGACCCGGATGTTCTGGAAATTTGGAACCTGGTCTTTATCCAGTTCAACCGGGAGGAGGAAGGGGGAAGCCTCCGCCTTTTGCCTGCCAAGCACGTGGACACCGGCATGGGCCTGGAACGCTTGGTCAGCATCATGCAAGACAAACGGAGCAACTACGACACGGATGTCTTCGCCCCCTTGTTCGCCGCCATCCGGGCCCAGGTGCAGGGCCCCGCCTACGCCGGGAAATTGGGCTCCGACGACGTGGAGTTGAGGGATACGGCCTACCGGGTGGTGGCCGACCACGTCCGGACGTTGGCGTTCGCGATCGCGGACGGGGCCCTGCCTTCCAACGAAGGCAGAGGGTATGTCCTCCGGCGTGTCCTGCGGCGGGCGGTTCGGTACGGGAAGCAGATCTTGGGAGGTCCTCCCGGATTTTTTGCCAAGTTGGTGCCCGCCGTGGTCGACGCCTTCGGGGATTTCTACCCGGAACTGCGGGAGAAGGAGGCCTGGATCGTGGAGGTGATCGCGGACGAGGAGAAGGGCTTCGGGGAGATGCTGGAGCGTGGGATCAAGTATTTCGGGGAGGAAGTGGTGGGGGGCTTGCGGAAGCAGGGTGGCTCCGTGGTCAGTGCCGAGCAAGCCTTCTTCCTGTACGACACCTTGGGCTTCCCCGTCGATTTGACCCGGCTGATGGCGGTGGAGGAAGGATTCGACGTGGATCTGGAAGGCTTTGGGAAGGAGATGGAGAAGGCGAAACAGCGGAGCAAGGCCGCCGCGTTGCGGGCCCGGGCCGGGGCCGGGAGGGAGGGAGAGCGGCCTTTACTCTTGCAAGTGGACGAGACGGCCTGGCTGCAAGGGAAAGGGGTGGAGCACACGGACGACGCGGAAAAGTACGGGTGGGAAGGAGGTCAGGAAGGGCGGGTGCTGGCGCTTTTCACCCACGACGGCTTTGTGGACGAGGTACGGGGCAGCGAGGAGGACGCGCCCCTGATAGGGGTGATCTTGGACCGGACGGCTTTCTACGCGGAGGCTGGGGGGCAGGTGGGCGACACGGGGAGGCTGGTGGTGACGGAGGACGGGGGGGAGGTGGAGGTGGAGGATGTGCAAGTCTTCGCGGGCTACGTCTTGCACAGTGGGAGGCTGCAAACACGGACGGGATCGGGCAGGTTGCGGGTCGGGCAGAGGGTGCAGGCGCAGGTCGACTATGCCCGGCGGCGGAAGGTGGCTCCCAACCACACAATGACGCACGTCTTGAACTTTGCTTTGGGGAAAGTGCTGGGCCCTCATGTGATGCAAAAGGGGTCCCTGGTGAACGCGGAGAAGCTCCGTTTCGATTTCAGCCACGGCAAGGCTTTGACCCCGTCGGAGATGGAACAGGTGGAGACAATCGTCCAGCAGACGATCGAGGCGAATTTGCCCGTCCGCAGCCAGGTTGTGCCGTTGGAGGCTGCCCAGACCATCAATGGGCTTCGCGCCGTGTTCGGCGAAGTATACCCGGACCCTGTCCGCGTCCTGGCGGTGGGCGAGGAGGTGGACACGCTGCTGGAAGACCCTGAAAAGGAGGAATGGACAGGGATGTCGGTGGAGTTCTGCGGTGGCACCCACGTGGAGAATACTGGCGAGGCCCAGGCCTTTGTGTTGGTGGAGGAGACGGCAGTGGCCAAGGGCATCCGAAGGGTCGTAGGGGTCACCGGATCGGCGGCCGTGGCGGCCTTGGAGGCTGGGAAGGCGCTAGAGGCTCGGGTTCGGGCGGCCGAGGAAGGTCTGCCCGGCGCGTTGGAACAGGCGGTGGTGGACCTCCGTCAGGCCCTGGAGGGGACGGTGCTCTCTGCCTCCCGTAAACCCCCACTACGCAAGCGCATAGACGAGCTGGGCAAGAAAGCAGCCGCGGAAAAACGCGCCGTGGCCCAGGCGGGCATTGACAAGGCATTGAGTAGCATCAGGGCGGCGGTGGAGGCGGCATACTCCCAGCCTTTCTTGGTCTTAGATGTGGCCGTCGGCTTGGATTCCAAAGCCGTCAAGCGCGTCGTGGAGACCTGCAAGAAGTTGGACCCTGGCCTGGCCCTACTCGTGATAAGCCGTGAGGAGGACGGGAAAACCTTGGCCTTCGCTCACGTGCCGTCGGAGAAGGCAGCCATCTTACCCGCGGATAAATGGGTCGCCCAGGCGTTGGCTGTGGTAGGGGGCCGGGGAGGAGGGAAAGCGGAACTAGCGCAAGGGCAGGCGAAGGATGTGCCTGGAGAGCACGTGAAGAAGAGCGTGGAGGTCGCACAAGCGGTGGCGACGGAGGCTTTGTCGAAGGCATTGGTCTAAGGATTTTGCGGAAAGTAATCGATACCTAGATGCAAAATATGCACACACGGTTGAGGTTGTAGGAATTCCTGGGTTTTTTTATGTCTCGTGATCGACCATAAAATCAGGAGCCTATACTAGCCCATCTCTTTGGTTTTATGCCTTTACTTTGTATAGAATGGTGCGCAGAGGGTCAGAAAGAGGAAGGCGTCAGAGTGCGCAGGCGATGAACAGATCGGAACGGACGAGACTTCGAAGTACCATCAGCAGCAGACGTCCGTGTCACGTGTTTCATAAAGCAACTTCTCACGTTGTACATCTTCACGCTATCCTCTTGGTGTAGTGGCAGGTTTTTGTTCACTTCCACGTTCGTGTCACCTGTAACGCGAGCAGGAGGGCCACGACCTCCTCCCGACAATCGAGGAGACGCACCATCCTCGAAGTCCTCCAGTACGACTAGTGCAATCAAGGTTTTGCCATGGGAAAACGTGGCGGTACGTGTGATTTTTTTCTCCAACACTGACACGATATGTTTTAAAAGCTTCTTGCATGACCTGGGGTCCTTTGCTCCACCTTTCATCGTTCTGTCTCACCTTATGCATGACTACAACAGGGGGTGGCGGCAGTGGTAGGGAGGGCGGAGCACCTGCGAAACAGCAAATAAACAAAGGGAAATTCAAAAGATTCAGCCGATCACACAAGTGAGTGATGTCGAAAGGGTAGTGAAGTGTGCCTGACATAAAGCCGCATGTGTACGTCGATCTCGCAACGCTAATTCTCCCCTGGGGGCCAACAACATCAAGATGAGTGTCAACCTGCACAATTCTTTCTCGTCGTAGGAGCTCCTGGATAGGGCTTTTTATACTATATATCCTCCCTTCCATTGTCCCTATCATTTACGTCTTTGCCACCCGACACAATCGCCGTCCTTCACGCATTCTTCTCCCATTCCATCAGCTATGTCACGTCGGAAGAAGACATGGAGCGTCGCGATCGGTTTGAGGACTGGAAGCAAAGAAAAAAAGGGGGCGACGACGACGACGTGGCGGAAGGAGAAAGCGGGGAGGAGGAGGGCAGTAGCGAGGGGGAAGGTGGGGAGGGGAAGGGAGGGGAGCGGGGGCCCGAGGACGGAGCGGGAGGAATGGCAGAGGCCTTCAAGAAGAAGGTGCAAGTGAGGGACCTGCCCCCCGCCGAGTCTGGGAGCGAGGAGGAGGACTACAACGGTCCAAGTAAGGGTGGTCAGCAAGGAAGGGAGGGAGGAGAGGGCATGACGAGGAAGGAACGGGAGGAAGCGGCTCGAGAGAAGGCTCGAGAGGAATACCTCCGGCGGTATCGAGAGGGGGAGACGGAGGAGGCCAAGAAGGACCTGGCACGTTTGGCGGAGGTACGGGCAAGGAGGGAGGAAGCGGCGAGAAAGAAGGAGGAGGAGGTGAAAGGTGAGTGGCGGAGGCACTGGGAAGAGCCAGGGGGGGCCTGGCCCGCCGGCGTCGGCTGAAGGCAGGCATTGGAGCTCGTAGGCAAGGGCTCCCTTGCGACGGGAAGACCTTCCTGCTTTGTCCTCTACTTTCTTCTCTGACAGGCCTTTTCTCTCATCCTACAGCCCGGGAAGCGTTGAACGAGCGCTTGCGCCTTGGGGCTGAGGCCGCGGAAGCGGGGGCAGGAGAAGGGGGGAAGGCGATCGAGGCGCTCGACCCCAGGGAGGTAAAGAAAATGAGCGGGACGAAGTTGAAGGAGTGCTTGAAGGAGCGGGGGCTGTCCACGCAGGGGCAGAAGAAGGAGTTGGTGGACAGGCTGGTGGCGTACGGGAAGAAGTAAAGGGAGGGGGAAGGGAGGGAGGGGAAGAGGGAGGGAGGGAGGGAGGGGGAGAGGAAGGGGGGTGGTAACGGAATGACGCGGTGGGGGAGGGAGTGGATGAATCCGAGAAGAGAAGCCGGGCGTGGTGTGTTGGGGCGGCAGAAGGGAGACACGGGGTGTGGAGGCGGTGAGTGAGGAGGCAGGGAGAGGGCATGGCGATACCACCAGGGCTGGGTGAATCGGTGGCAAGGCGATAGCACCAGGACCGTGCAGGGGTTGTGGTAGTGGGGGAACGGGGAAGGGTTGCGCCGGGGGTCTCCCTGCGTCTCCGAGTGCGGTGGCTTGCTAAAGAAATGCTTGAACAAGGGCCGTGGTGTACGACGCGGTGGGATGAGGGAATGGGGTCTGGTACGCACAACAAGCATGTTCTGCGGAGCGAGGAAGGGCTTGAGAACCTTCGCCATGCACTGCGTCCTCTCGAGAAGTCTCAGGCACCGTCCTATCCTGTCACGGTCTCCCGCCCTCCACGTCCCTGTGTGGTTGCAGGAGAGCCTAGGACATTTCCGCTTTAAAAAAGAAACTTCGGGCAGACAGTAAAGCCGAGGCCGTGCTTGGTTGCTTTGCCTCTGTTTCAATCCTCTTTCAATCCTCTTCTCTCCCGCCACCGCCGCGAGCCGTGCGAAGAGACAGATACCGAGCAGCATTCGCCCCCCTCGACCGCATCACCAGCCCACCTCCTCTCCCCGCCCTTCGCCCCCCTCCTTCTCCTTACTCCTCGTCCTCACCCCCCTCGTCCGTGACTGTGTAGTACTTCAACTCGAAGGTTTGCTTGTTCGTCGCCACCACACGCATGTAGTCGCGGAGTTGCTGCTTCTTCAGGTGCTTCTTGGTCAGGTACTTTAAGTACCGCTTTGAGAAGGGCAGTTCGGCAGTGACTTGGATCTTGCTCTTCTCCCGCGCGACCGCCACGGCGTCTCCGAGCACGCCGGCCTTGCCATTGACCTGAGACAGGAGTCGATGAAAAGTGAAAGAAGGAGGGAGGGGAGGCATAAGCGAAGATGAAAGTTTCTTTTCCGGAACGAGGGCCGGTTGGGATAAAAAAGGAGGAGCACGGCAGAGGGAGCAAGGGAGCAAGAGGGAGAGACAACTGTTACCTTGATTCGGTCCTTGAGGAATTTCTCGAAGTTGGCCATGTCTAAGACCCCGTCTTTCACCGGGTCGCTGCAGTCGATCGTGAACTTGACCTGGTTCTTCTTGCTCCCTTTCCTCCCCTTCGCGCCGAGCTTCTGTCGAACCGGAAGGGGTTAGATTTGAGATATGTAAGTACACAGGAGGAGGGAAAATATGTAGCGCAGTCACACAAATGCGCCTGACACGAGAGAGAAGACATAGTGCCGCCGAAACTGCCTTAAAGCGGCAGTGGGCCGCGCCACACCTCCGGCAGGCTCCGTTCCCGACCTTCACGACCCGCCTGATCTGTACACCTCCTCCACTCGCGCTCCTCCCTCCGTGCCTCCGTCTCTCTTTGCATGGAGAAACCAGCAAAGCGTGCCAAGGGCGGCGATCATGCCGACGATGTGAGGCCCGACCAAGCTGATCATAGAAGAGTGCGCACGGACATACACACAGACCCACGATCTGTCCTCATGCCCGATAATTTTATCAAGTACCCATCCCTAGAGCTTGATACTTGCGCCTTGCGAACGCAGACACTATATCTTCATCCAAACCATCAAACTAGAGAGACAAATGTGCACAACACCTGTGCAGTCCGCCTGCGAGGTCCCACCTTTCCTTTCCTCCATCTAAAATTTCTCATAACTCACCGTTGGTGCCATTTCTGCGATTGGAATGCCTTTATGAAGCTAGCTATACACGAAAGGAGCACTCCTGTGCGTAAAATGGTGATCGTGTCAGTCGTCGTAATATAAAAGACAAATGAGGAGCGTGACATGCGAGGCGAAGGGACGAAACATGCCTCGCCACCACACACAGCACGAAACATAACCAAAAGCGGTGAAGGCACTTTTCCCCCACAAATCTTTCCTCGGTCTCGAATGTAAGGCTTGAGAGGCTAGTATTCCGGCTTCTTGCAAATGATGCACCACAACTCCGCCACTACATCGTTGCTCTGCCGTCTCGCCCTTCGCCCTCCATTGGGCCAAACACAGCCGGTAGGACCGCAACCAGGAGAAGCGAAGCACACAAAGTCCGCAATCGCTCCATGTTCGATTTCGCGATCTGTGCTGACGGCCAACCCGCAGGCAAGGACAGGAAGATGAATCTCCCGTGAATACATCGGCACACTTTATTTTCAAACTGCATGGTCCATCCAGCACCTTCACTCCGTTCCATAGTCTATGTGAGCAGGGGGGGAATAAAGGCCACAGGAAAGCGCCGCATCCTCGTTGCGTGATGCTCGTCATGCCTCGGGTCCAGTCATTCGACGGTTTAAACGGTTTTTAAACGGTTGCCCCGAAACTTTCTGAAAGATTCGGGGCTCAGAACCCCGCGGGGTGCACTTGAGCACATTGTCCGTGGGCTTGTAGGCGTGCCGGGGGCTCCGCAGGTCCATCGCATGGGTTGGGTCGTGTGGTTGATTGATGCGTAGAGGGAATTGATGTAGTGGAGGGGGAAGAGAAAGGTGCCTGCTAGGTTCTCGTGTGTGGTCCCCTCCATATGGCTGACGCCGCTGTCACGCCGCGCCGGGATGAGCTCCCCCTTTTCTCTCGCCATTGAATCAACGTGATTCATTGCCAAGTTGCACGATTTGTTCCTTCACGTGCCCGCGAAACAGGCCATATATATCTCTCAATGCTCAACTTATGCATTTTCATTACAAATCTTACACTTGCGCAGGCGCTGGCACAGTTGAGGACCAGCCACAAACAGCCGTAATTTACGGGAAAGTAGAAATTCCTAACCACCAAGTCTCGCAGGTGCTTCTTTGCGCTCCAACACACCACAACTATGGCGGCAGCCACGGAATCGCTTTTCTTGGTGGCGTCTAACATCCACTTTTCGGATGACATGTCTCTTCCGCGGTTTGGCACAAGTACCCGCCTCCTTGCCGCGACCTGCTCATGCTCTTCCACCCCTTGTGCTGCGCACGCCGCAACTTCAGTGGATCAGGCCGCGTCAGTGGAGGACGGGGACGCCTTGGAGCCTCAAGATGACGTCTTTTACTTGAGTCGTCTCAATGATCCCACGACTTACTTTTTTCAGTGGATCTGCAAGCGGTACGGCCTCACTGTAAAGGCCGAGCCGCACTCGTGCCCGATATGCCTCGAGACATCGGAAAATAGCATCCAGTTGTCGTGTGGTAGGTAAACAGGGCGGGAAGAGCATCTTTTACGTTCTCGAGTCATGTGCGGAAGACGAAGAATGTGCATGAATGGATGGAATTCTGAGCTGTATGCCATGCGGTGTGAGAGGGGGCGTGGACGCAGAAGAGGGGCGTTCCATTCTTATATGGTCATTCATGTTCAATTATCCCTTCCTTCGCACCTTCAGGACACACCTTTTGTCGTCAATGTCTAAAGGCGGCTGCTGAACAAAAAATGTCCTCGTGCGCCCTGTGCCGAAAGTCGCACACCCTCGATCCTGACGTGCTTCGGCAGCAATTTCAGACCCAACGTTTTGCCAACATGTCCTGGCGTCTCGGAAACACGCGAGCCACCCGTGTCTTCTCCAAGCCAAGTTGGGAGGCCCTCTTTTGTGCGGGTAGCGGTGGAGCGGGGAACGCTGGGAAATGTGACGTAGGGGATCGTGCCTCTTCCCCGTCCTGTGAGGCGGGAGAGGCGCCTACAGGGGGCGGAGGCAGTGTGGGCGTGACCAAAGGGAAAGGAGGCAAAGAGACAGGCCGGGGGTACGTGGGCCCGGACATTGGTGGCTTGCCGCACCGGTTGTTGATGCGACGGGCCGCCAAGAGCGTTAGGCGGGCCTTCGTCTCCCCTGACCCCGACGTCGGAGGATCCACGCGAGCCGAGCTCCAGCGTCGATGGTCCATGCTGATGGGCGGAAAAGCAACCGACTCCAAGCAATGGAAGGGAGGAGTCGCCGTCCTGACCGAGGAGGCGGGGGCGGAAAGCGTGGCAGGGTTGACGAGGCGGTGGGGGAGGGGAAGGGAAGGGCAGGGAGGGCAGACGGAAGGCATGGGGTCGCGTTGGTCGGACTTGATACGGCAAGGTCGAGGGAAGGAGGGAGGGGTAGGAGGGGAGGAACAGGCGGCATTGACAGCCTGGTGGAGGGAGGCGCGGGGCCAGGAAAGCGCCGAGGTTGGCGCGGCAAAGGTTCCGACCTTGGCGGCGGCGTGGTCCCTGCTCGTCCCCGAGACTCCCGGCTCCCTCGCCCCTTGGGCCGTTCCCACCACGGACTGCGGGGGCTTGTCGGTGGCGGCGCTGAAAGCCCGGGCCCAGCGCCTCTTCCTTCCCCCCGTCCTCGACGCGACCTCGGACGCAGGGGTAGGCGCCTTGGCCCGAGAGGAGATGCAGGCCCGTTGGGATGCATGCTTCCTCTCGTCACGCGCGACGTTGCCGTGCCTGAATGCGGGGGGTAGCGACGTGGAGGAGCTGGCGCACCGTTGGGGAAAATTGATGGGCGTGGATGTGGGGGAGGAGGTTGGGGGGAAACCGTGGGCGGCGCTGGCGGCACGTTGGGAAGAAAGGAGCGTGGTGGGTGCGGACAGAGAGGGGGGGGACGTGGGAGGTTTGGATTCGAAGACTCTCAAGACGCAGTGGGCCACAACGAATGTAGGAGGGAAGGTGAGGTTAACGGAGGAGGCGGGGGCCTGTGGGACGGAAGTGTTGGAAGGCCGGTGGGGGATGGGGAGGGAGGGAAACAAGCACGGTTGAGGTCGACGCAGAAGGGGAGGTGGTGACAGATAGGGGGGTCAAATGGCTGTACATAGTGAGGAAACAGCACGTATCGGGGTCGGGGGCGAAGGAGGCTGGTTAGTGGAGAGGGTGGGAGGGCACCGAGGTGGAGAGGATTCGATGGGTCGTAGGTGGGGGGGGGGGGGGGAGTTTAAGGCCTACTTTGTTTGAAAAGCAAGCAGGCGCGCCAGGTTGAGAAACATGACGGGAAGGAAAGCTATGGACGAACTGGAAAAAGCGGCGTCCCAGATACAGGGCACGTGTACATACCCGGAGGTGGGAAAAAAAACGGGGGAGGAACGCCATGAACACCTCGAGAAAGTCGAGAAAGTCGAGTTAGTCCACGCGGTATCTAGGAGGTTAGGAGTATGATGGGGGAAGAGGAAATGGAGATACCGTTGAATTTGAGAGGCGGCTGAGGGTTGGCTTTGGTGGGGTGGATGCATGGCGGTGGGAGAAGAAGATTGATAGAGACGACGAAGTGGAGGCAAGAGACGAGCATTGGTACACACGACGCAGTGGAGGCGATAGGAGATGGTCCATAGACACGACGCAGTGGGAGGGGTAGGTGAAAGGCGATACATGAGCAGGAGCAGTAGAGGAGATAATCCATTTTCAACAGAGAATCGAAGCGGTGGGAACAGTAGTGGCATCGACGACTGGCAGACCAGTCCGCGTGTGCTATAGAGAAAGCCGACTCACAGTGGCGAATGTGCGATAGCGGAAGCGATAGGGAGGGGAGGACGAGGGAGGGCAAGATGGCAAGAATCGGAAGGTAAAAAAATAATGACAGGACTGGTACCTGCCAAGCTTTGTTGGATGCAAAGGCGTGTGTATGGATATTTGAAGAGCCTTTGCCTGTTTTGTGGCTTCCTACGATGGAACCCTCGCTGTGACGATACGCTTTCCACAGTTTACTTCAGTCCCGTGCTATTTTGAGACAGCAACAGCCGGCATCCATCCTTTTCCATCCCTTCTGGCTACATGCCTTCGCTTTCTCTTGTCCCTTCCAACACTTCTTTCCTTCCCCATCCTCTACCTCCCCCCGCCATCCTTCCCCGCCTCCTCCAAATCAATCACTGTAAAGGGTCCACGCGCCACACCCGATCTGGGTCTTCCCCCGCAACTCCGCGATGCTCACTTTCCCCACCGCCGCCGCCGCACAAATTAGGAAATTCATGACCCCCCACCGAAGCGACAAAGACGAGCAGAAATTTTTCCTTCACGGAGAGAGGGGCGTGGATGCCGCCCGCGACAGGGGGAGGGAGCAGGAGGGAAAGGCGGCCCAACGGCGAGGTCGAGGAGGAGGGAGGGAGGGAGGGAGGGAGGGAGGGAGGGAGGGCGAGAATCCAGTCGTCGGGGCGGTCGATAGGCCGACGCAGGGTGGGCGTAGGAGCGGGAGGAGGCGGAGGAAAGCCGCCGGCGCCACGAGTGGTAAAAAAGCGCGGGAAGAATCTGCGTCACCCATGGCACGGACAAGGCGCTGACAAAGGCGAGAAGGGCCAGGAGGTTCCCGACGACCAGGGCAGCCAGGACACCGAAGAGGAAGGAGGGCAGGCTGAGGAGGAGGTAGAGGCCAAGCGCCCGGGGGGACCAATCTTGGAGGTTGAAGCGCGGGCGCCAGACCCGTTGGCAGTAGCGGACGAGAGGCACGGAGTCGAGGGTGTAAGAGACCAGGTTGGCGAGGAGGACAAGGGCATGCATGACGCGTGAAACGGAGGCGGCGGCCGGCCACGCCGGGAGGGCGTAGGAGGGGTCGGGAAGGTCCCACCCCCACCGATGCACCAACGGAAAGCCCACGCCCAAGAAGAGAAGGAAGAGAAGGCCCGCCGCCAGAAAAAGGGCGCGAGGGAAGTGGTGGGGCGCGGGCATGGCGGAGGCGAGTTCGACGACCAGGAAGCAGGGCACGAAGGACCAAGCCATGCAGGTGACGCCCAGGAGGGTGCGCACGACCTCCGTGGCGGGGGAGGCGTGGGGGAGGAGAGGATGGCCGAACATGCGGGCGGAGGAGGACGGGGAGGACGGTAGGGGTGGCATAAGGGAGGGGGAGAAGGCGACGCCGAGCTGGATGGCCCCCGCGGCCAGGATGGCGGTGAGGGAGAGGAGGGAGAGGGCTTGCGTGTTGGAGAGCGCCCGGGCCTGAGTGCTCAAGAGGCAGAGCACGCTGATGCCGAGGATATAGTAATCCAGGCAGGAATGCTCAGGCGCCACGCCCAGAGTCCCTTGCAAGGCCAGGGCGTTGATGGTGAGCGAGACGGGCAGGAAGCCGACGAAGTTGCTGAGTTGCACCGTCGCCGCGAGCCGTCGGCCCCGCACGCTTCCCATGGCCACGGCGCCCAACTCCGGCAGATTTTGGCAGTAGGGGTTGCATTGGTATATCTCCAAGAGCATCAGACAGCCCGCGATGGTGGCGGCGGTGAAAAGGCTCAAGATGAGGAGGCTCAAGACGTAGCCCGTGGTCCCGACGGCGAAAGGCACGCTGACCAGGGCGCCCGGGGCAGTGAAAGAGAAGAGGATGAGGCCGGCCATGGCCCAATGCAATGTTTTGCGGGGTTTCGTCGTCGGGAACGAGTGGGAGGAAGGATGGAAACGGGGCGGGGAAGCACCGCTTGGGGCGTAGGGCAGGTGAGGGAGGTCGCTCTCCGCCGAGGCTTTGCCAGCGGGGAGGAAGCGAAGCAAAAGGTCAGCAGAGTTGTCATTGCTGGGCGTGGCATCAGGTTCCTGTATCATGGTCTAGCTTGTGACAGTACGTGCTCGGCAGAATGGACGGGCGACACTCCTTCTCGAGAGGAATGGCCCTCCCCAGACGTTCCTCCACTTGCTACGTGCGCGGTCAAAACATGACTGAACGGGGACAAAACGCTTCCATGAGGAGGCTTGTTTTTGCCCTTGGTGGCGCCCTGAGGAGAGGAAGGGTGTCCGTAGTCTTGCGAGGTTTTTTGCCTGCGATGTGTGGCCAAAAAGAGGCAACGAGGTGAACAAGAAATGTAACAAGACAAGCAGGGTTCAATAATGCGGTTATTCCCTTATGGTAAAGGGATGTGCGGTGAGCACCCTGTCGATTTCTTCCCACGGACCTGACCAGGCTGGGACAGCGACCAACCTGATGAGGTACTGTAGCACGCGAATTTTCACATCACACAGACAAGTACAACGTGGACTGCGGAAAAAAAGAAAGCGAATAGCGGGGTCGGCGAGGAGGGCATCCTGCTAGGTGGAGGGGGCTCTTCCCGTCCTGATGGCGCCCGTGTCACAAACATTTTGACGTGTGTGGGGGGGGTAGAACGTTTTGTTCTGGTTAAATGCTCCCTCTCTGTCATACTCACGTGCCTTTCGCATTTTTTCATAGATGCTAGGCGCTACGGGAGCCGCAAAGATAGGCTGGGCACGCAGAGATTGCACCGCGATCGAGGACACCGAGGCCACGCCAGTGACCGTACATTCCAATTCAGGTGCTTCGCTACGTCTTGCACTGTCATCACTGCCATTTTTACTGAAAAGCAACACAGTTGAGCGGGTTCACGTCTATCAATGTCGCAATTTTTCCTCCGGATAGCCAACTACATAGCGAACGAGCTCATCGTCAAAGGTCTTGCCAACAACCGAGCATTCCAACGGTTCGCACTTCGCACGGCGGACCACGTGGACAAAGTGAAAGCCACAGGCGTGGAACATTCGGGGAAGCTGGCCAAAGAGGCGGAGAAGCACGTGGGGTTGATAGGACGCTTCATGGGGGCCCTGCAAAAAGAGGTCGAAAAGGACATCAGGAAGTTTTCCAGGAAATGATAAGGCAGGGGGGTGAACATCACGAGAAAGAATAAGCAATGTACGATAGATAGTCATTGAATGGGAGCGTCGTTCTCGCACACCCCGCAGCGAATAAAAATATTTTTTTGTGGGGGCAGGGACGGACCTCCCTCGTCGTCCGCGTGGCTGTCCCTCCCGTCGGGCAAGTTGTTTTCCCTGTGGTTTATCGGACTAAACGTTTCCCCTTCTACCATCAGACTCATGACATTCCCTCTTTCCCATCAGACTAGACGTTCTCCCTCTCTCCCGGTGGCCTAGGCGGTTTCCCGTGTCCTCAACACCGAACAGGCGTGCCACAAGACTGGACCTGCCCGCCACTCTCATGCCTCTCTCTCCCAGGCATTTCACTCCGCGCGATACAGAAGCTTGGACCACGACAGGACTTCCAAATGGCGATGCCCGTGGGGAGGAAGACCTGGCCTCGGGTCCGGTGGCTGCTTGGGAACCGCCCTTCTAGAAGATCACCGCGGTGGGCACGATCTGGCTGGGGTGCTTGGTAACCCCGTGCAACCGGTGAAAATGCTCGCTCAGATCGGGGGCGATCCCAAAGGAGGCCTCACAACGGTCGCACTGGTAGGGCTTCTTCCTCTCCGATGCCCGGTCTGCCCGCAGGCCTCGGGAGTACCCGTCCCGCACCTCCTCCCCTCCTTCCAGCCGCCTCCCTCCTCCTCCTCCTTCCCCATCGCTTTTTTTCCCTCCGATCCCTCCCGCCTTCTCCATCCGCGTCCCTGCCCCGTGGCCTCGGACCCCGCTCTCCCGGTTCGCCGCCTTGCCAGCCTCCGTGACCAGAGAGGGCAACGATACCCCCGCAACCTCCCGCAGGTACTGGAAAATGCCCGACCGTTTCGGAGGCACGGCCGAGGAGGAAGGAGAGAAAGGGGCACTGGGCCCTGACGCTTGGGAGGGGGGCATGCGACGGCCTTCGGGGGCGGAGGAGTCTCGAGAGGGCGAGCCCGACGGTCCATCGACCCGTCGACGCGCCTCCTGCCCGTACCTCCTACCTTCCCCAGCCCTTCCCTCCGCCTCGTCCGCCCGTCTCCGCGTCTGTGTGCCTGCAATGAAGGACTCGTTGCGGGGGTGGGCGCGAGCATCCCTGTGGACTCTGGCGCCCCGGCCACCTTCCTCCTCCCGCCCTCCATCCCGCCCTCGTTCCCTCCCTCGTCCTCTCCTCCTCTCAGCCCTCTCCAGGCTATGACTCCGGCTCCGGCCTCCATACCTCCCTCGACTACTTCGCTCCCTTCCCTCCCTTCGATGTCCTCTATCTTGCCTCTCAGTCCTCTCTCTGCTCCGACTCCGGCTGTGGTCCTTTCTCTTCTCTGCCCTCCCGTACTTTGACACCCCTCTTCCTCCATCCACGCTCCGGCTTCGTCTCCCCTCCTTCAATGACCTCTTGCTCGTCCTCTCCCAAGTCCTCTCCCTGTCTCGCCCTCTGTCCTCGTACCCCTTCGGAGAGCAAACCCTACCATGCCTCTTCCCTTCGCGGCGAGGAGGCAATCGACTTCCTCTGCCTCTCTTCCTCCTCCTCCTCCGACTGCTGCTGCTGCTACTCCGGCTGCGACCAATACTGTGCCTCCTCCTCCTCCTCCTCCTGCTACTTCTACTGCTGCTGCTGCTGCTGCTGCTGCTGCTGCTACTTTTCCTCCTGCTTCTGCTGCTGCTGCTGCTACTGCTGCTGTCCCTACTGCTGCTGCTGCTGTCGCTACTGCTGCTGCTGTCGCTACTGCTGCTGCTGTCGCTACTGCTGCTGCTGTCGCTACTGCTACTGTCTGCTGCAGACCTCTCCACCCCACGGTTTGTTTCAAAGTTATCCAGGCTATTCTCTTCCATCCTATAATAAGCTATATTCGAAAATGTAATGGGAAGGAGACATGTAAATATAGCTATAAAGAGATCACACGGGGGCTGAGACCCCATCCTTAAACCGAGGGATCCTCCCTGCGTCTTTTACATCCATTCCAACCGCGCAATGCTGCGAGGAAACATGCAAGTGACAGATGAAATCTGGAGAAGGGGCCACAAGAAAAAGCAGAGCGCACGGTGCGCGTGCTCGATACTGGCAACGATCAGCCCGTCGATTAACTAGGGGCTGTGTGATGACGGCATATCGACCCACCGGGCAGAATGGGCCGAAGTGGTATCGATAGAGCCCCCATGCATACACACACGTGTGCGGGCCCGAGAAAAAACTCATAAGCCGTCCTGGAGGTCCACAATGCTATCTTATTGTGACCAGCGTGTATCGGGGAATGGTCCCTCTGCATGAGGAAAATAACGAAAGGAGCTCCTTATGTGCTAATCAAGGGTGGTTATCGGGAGGAGGTCTGCCTTAGGTCGAAGGGCTGCCCTTTTAGGTGTAAACCAATCATTCATACAGAAAGATTGGTATTAACGAACAACGGCGCATTTAAAAATCAAGGAAACGGAAGCAGCTGCTGTAGTTTTCATCCAACAAGTCAACGACGGACCTCCTCCCTTAGCACCTCGCTTCCCGAATGTGGCAGTTGCATTTCTTTCTTTCTTTATTCAGTGTACACGGTTTTACAAGAAAATTTCCTTGAAATCAACCAAACATATCACGTTTTCGACCTCGCCGACGAACGTCCTCTAATTTTTTCAAAACTGCCTTCGACTGATGGCTCGATGAGTGTCTCGCGTAGGCAGCCATTGCACGATCTACCAATTCCTCAGAATTGGGATGCGTTGAAAGAAATGCCCGTTCGAGTACGTAGAGGTCAACAGCTTTGTCTTCAGGCAGGGGTTGCAAAAAACCTAGGCCGAAATCAATCACCACGAGCCGATGACTTACGTCTTGTGCCTTGCTTTTTCCGTCTTCCTCGCCCATGACCATAACATTTGATGTGGTCAAATCCCCGTGTACCATCTCGGCATCGTGAATTCTTGCTACCACTTTTCCAAGCTCATCGGCCAATTCGTGTGCTGCGGGCGTATACGAACGCGTTGCATCATTAAAGTGGTCGCGTAAAAATGCCTTAAAGGAGCGGCCTTCTATTCTCTCCATGTAAATTCTGGATGCTTGCATGTCGACCATATAGACACAGGGAGCGTGTACCCCTACCTTCGCGCACCGTAACATACATCGCACCTCTCCCACAGTGCGCTGTTTTGTCAGTTTCGCGTCCAAGACAGGAAGGCGGTAAGACTTGGCAAATCGCTCTTTGACTATAGCGGGGCGACCTCCCAAAAAAGAGGGTAACTCGAAAACTCGGGCCTCAGCACCTTGAGACAAAAGAACAAGGCCGTCCGTACTCCGTGAGTCTACTCTGGCGGAGGATGATACGGCCATTTTCTGTATTTCATGCGTTAAGATAGTCAGATTAGTGGCTATTCTAAATCAGAAGCTAACTGAAAAGACAGTCGTCGCCGGCGATGTGTCGACGCCAACAGTAGCGCAGTAGCATTCCATGATCAACAACCACACCATTACCATGTCCATACCCTAAGTCTTTAGTCTGCAAGCGGGCTTTTGCATGCCCATTCATCTAATTTATAGTCGACACCCAGTCCGGGGCAGGTAAATCCTTTAACCTCCCCCCCACGCGATCGCTTCCCAATGCCTTGTTTTGGCCCGTCGCAAGCACGTGAACGGCATGGAGAACTAATTGAGATTTTAAATGTGTACCTCCCATCTTACAGCGGGCTTTGTAAATTTTTCCTGCTCGTCGCTACCCTCATTTCCGGCACCACCGCTGGTTTTCCTTTCTGTTGCTGGTCTTCAAAATCCCTAATCCTGATGGCCGCCGCCACCCCGACTGCGGGAAGTAATGAGGGATTACGTGATATCGGCGGTACATGTGTCGTAAGCAAGAATGACCAATCCGATCCCCGCGAGACAGTCGCATCCGCGTCACAGCCGCCATGGGTCCACGCGCTGAACAATGCACTTGAGGCAAATAAAGCCGATATGCACTCTCGCTTTGTGCAACTGGCTACCATAGCTCACTTCTCGTTTGCAAAGCAAGAGACTACGGATGTCAGTGAGAATATATCGCCACAAGGCCTTCTTCGCCCTCGTGTCCGCTGGGTCGTCTTCAGGGGTTTCTTAAACGAGAATACCACCACCTTCAAGGTGATCACGGACAGTCGGAGCGAAAAGATCAAGGAGATCCTTCAAAATCCTTACGGGGAGATATCTTGGTACTTCATTCAAACACGGGAGCAATTTCGTCTTGCAGGGAGGTGCCAACTCGTGACGGCGGACGAGTTGGATCCGGTGCTGGCCGTAGCGCGTCATGACCAATGGGCCGCGCTCTCTGACAACGCGCGAAAGCAATTTTCTTGGCCTGCCCCTGGGCTGAACCAGGACTCCGATGGCATCAGTGAGGACACCAGGAAGGCGTTATACAACCCTCCTCCGGTGCCTGGCACCTCCCCGCCGCCTGAAACCTTTGTGTTGCTTTTATTCCATCCTTTCAGTGTCGATCACTTGCAGCTGCGCCCGAACCCTCAAGTGCGAACCGTGCACGAGACAGTTCAGTGGAGCATCAACAAGCAACCAGACGGTATAGAAATTCGTGGGGAGGGTGTGGACGAGTCGGACGCGTGGGCGGCCCGGAGAGTCAACCCATGACTATACCTTCACAACGAAAGCTCCTCGATATCGCCCTGTCTCTTCATCAATTGCCACGTTCGATTTTCTTTGATTGGTATTGGTTTTCTCTTTATTCTGCCAAATTTTCGCTCATTTGACCCGTACCTCTATGCCTCTCTCATCCCTCCTCCTTCATCCTATTCGTACCACGGCCGCGCCGCACGCGTTGCAGGCCATCTCCACCTTGCGCTGTTGCTCCTCTTCCAAGGCGTTGTATCGATGCACCAACGCCACCTTCTCCAAGCCACACACGGAGCACACAACTCCGCTTTGCTCTCGGGCTGCGAGTTCTTCTTCTACCTGGAGGGGGAGGATTATAAAGGGTGTTTTGAAATGGACGATGCAGGATAAGCGGGCACGAAGGCTAGAATTCTCATCGCGTAAGATGTGTCATTCAAAATAGGCTACAGTGTTTTTTTCATTTCTTGTCACCTGAGGAGCAAGATTTCTGTCCAATCTCAAGAGATCATAGGCCCTGGCCTCTTTCTCATGTTGCTCATCTCGCGCAGTCTTCGTCAGCATCTCCTCGTGAGTCAAACGCGCCACAGCTGTGGGACTCAGCTCACCCATGATTATTCTAGTCTGCAGGCTCTGATTGTTCGCGACATTGTATCTTAATGTCCTTATTTGATTGCCGTATTCCCGCGTGGGATGATTAGGATCGGTAAAGTCGCCATGTTGGGCCAAAATTGCCCGCTCTATGTCCTCTGCTAAATTGCGAAGACGTATTTTTTCCCGCTCTGTTATTGATCGGTTGTCATTCACATTCTTATCAGCGTAACATTTCGAGAAAAGTGTACACAGCGCTTGTATTGACGTATTTCGATAGTTTGCCAAGGGTTCTTCTGGTTCGACTTGTTTGTCGAGTGGAGAGATTGACTGCGATTTTTTGTGTCCTTGCTTCAAATATCGTACTTTGCTTCGAACTTTTCTTGATTTGTCTTTTGTACTATAGAATTCTGGTTCATCTTCCATTTCGAAGCTCCTGTCGGAAAAGGAAAGAAATTTAACAGTCTTGCGAGGAGGTTCAAGCATAGAGGAGGTAAAACAGACATAAAACTCCATGGAGCAGCACAATACATCGCAGCATAAAGTTTTCAATGAGATTTGATCATTAGACATGTACCACAAAGCCAAACTTTCCAGCGTATGTACCTCGCACGCTTCTCCACCTGTCTGATGGGAACGTGCTTGACAACGGCCCCCGGCAGTTGGCCCATATTATCACGTCGTGGCGGCATAGTTATTGCATATCAAAAAAAAGCATTGCATATCAAAAATCTCAGGGCTCTTTTTACAGTGGCCGGCGGATTCGAAGGACAAGAATTTTTAATGGCATGAAAATATTTGGTAAAAAAACGCGGAGACACGCCGAGTCTCGTCTCCCTTGTACGCTCCAAGGACTTCCGCTGTTGGGACACAAAGGACGGGCAAACGCAAGAGACCTGATCCTGCGAGAATAGCTCTGTTCGCTTCAGGAGGTTGTAGTTGTTTCTTTCCCACATCCACGCCCTTTGTTGATAGGAAAATAGATACGTATACATCCAGGTCCACCTCTTGCGTTTTCATACCCAGGTGTCTCTAAATCGAATGCAGGGGGAAAAAATCATCACGTAGTAATTCTAGAAACCACTGAGCACACATTGGATCGGGTCATTGCCCTTCCACACGATTCCGGCCAGGATTTCAAACCATAAGACCATCCTTGTCCGATTTACCCCTCCCCCATTCCCACCACATCCCTTCCTTCCAGTGGCGGCTTTCCAGCTTGAAGTCCCCTGATGGCACGACCCACGGCCGTACATCCCTCAAAAGAGAATTCTATAGTGGCAGGTCCTCAAGCTTGCAGTGCCTTCAAGGCCTCCAAGACCTCTTCAGAATGCTTCTTCACCTTCGACTCCACGTTTGTGAAGACTTTGACCAGCTTCCCATCCTGATGGAGGTGCATTGAGATAGGAGCCGCCTTCAGTAGGTGCACGCTACAAATTTCCACTCAGGTAACCAGCGTGCGGCGTACAGAGCAGGTGGAAACGCGGTTTCGATAGTGCTACGTCGGATCCATTAACGATTCCATCTAATCCTCCCCAACCCCTCTCCCTGACACGGCAGCACCGGACACAGCACACGACGCATGGACACGTCCGACTATCCACGTACCGGAGAGATGATGTACGTCTGGCGGTTCGAGAAGCGGCCCAAGAAAGGAATGTCCAGCGCGGACCCGTAGGCCTCCGAGACCTTGGCGCCCTTGTCACTGAGCACTGTCGTACAGGGAGGAGAAAGAGGAGGAGAAACGTGTTCTTCAATGGGTAGCATGATGAGCGTTCCCATCCCTTTTCCATGGCAAGCTACGTCCATTTGCATACACGCGTCCCCTTGACAGTTCCTCTCACCGGGCGAAGGTCCTACCTAAACTTTTGATCTCCTACTCCTGGTCGACCTCCTCTCCCCGGCACCTCATCTCTCCCACCTCCTCCCATCCCTTTATTTCAGATTCTGGTACGTACGAATAAAGTCCAGGCCGCACTCGGATTTAAAATCTGTTTGTTTGTCCGATTCGTCCACCGAGACACCCACGATCTGGGCGTTCAATTTCTTGTAGTTGTCAATGTCGCGCTGAAACGCCTTCGCCTCCAGTGTGCAGGAGCTTGTGAAGACCTGAGGGAAGAAGTAAAGCACAGTGTATTTGCCGCCTTTCGTCAAATCTGCCAAAGACAAAGGCTTCCCCAAGCTAGAGGGAAGGGAAAAATCAGGTGCCTCAATCCCTTCCGCAGGTACGTCTGCGCCAGCCTTTTGGGCTCCCGTGGTCAACGTAAATGTGCCAGTGAAAGCAGCCGCGGCACCCCCCAGAAAGCCTTTGGTCAATAGGTTACGACGGTCAATGCCAGCAAGAAAGGTAGGGGAGGTCGCGGAGGAGGTGGAAGGGGAGGACGCCGCCGGCTGGGACATCGACTGCTGGGGCTGGCTTTGGGACATGTGCAAAGGCCGGATGTAGGCGTGCGAAAGGCAGGGCGCTCCCACGAGGACAGTGAGAAGCAAGGAGGTAGCAGGCAGGGTGAACATGCTGGACAGCTTCATGGATGTCGGAGCCACGTAGTAGATCTGGCCGGAGGGGGAACAAAGAGCATGAGAATCAAAAAGGGGGACGGCCATGTAACAACCCTCCTCTGCACACGCACGCATGTTTGTTACATCCGTTGTAGTAAAGGAAAGGATTGTCAGGTTGTATTGGCCCGCCAAGTCACACAAACGAGTAACCCTCGCCCTGAGCAAAGGCCTTCCTGTGCAACCTCTTGAGCGATGCCACTACTTTTACTAGACACAAACCTCACTCAGGACTTCGACGGGTACATACATCGCGCGCCTTCATCCCTGGATCTAAATGGGACTCCACAAGGGCCTAAGACCTTGTTTTCATGTGTATGCATAAATTGATCACACTGCTTGCCTAAAGCCATGTCATCCGCTCCACGCTCTCACTCCCGCAAGCTTGTGGTTTCATGGCCATATGCTTTGACGATCTTGGTGGCGAGCATTTTAACCCTTACTTCATCTCTTCCCGTGCTTCTCAACATGCCTTTCATACTGTAGATGTGTTTGGCCTAGGCATGGATCGTCAGAAAGCCAAGTTGGCCTCTCTGCTTAAGAAACGACACCGGACGCCCCCTTCCTCCACACTTTCCTCCTCGTCCTCGTCGAAACACTCCAAGACGACCCGCTCGAGTCGCAAAGGAGCCTCTCCATCCTCTCCCTCCCTCCCCAGTGCGGCTGCTTCCGAACGTCAAAATGCCACCAATTCTTCTCCTGAGGCACGGTCGAAGGCTGTAACCTTGCTCACTCGAGCTCTGGAGCACGGAAGCGCCGAGACACCAAAAGAAGTCTACAAACACGTGAACAGAGATGGTGCTAAAAAGCCATCGGAGGTGTCGGATCTAGAAGCTACGTCACAAGGAAATGGAGAAGGGCGGAATAACAAGACATGTGTGCAAAGCAAGGTCGAAGTAGGGACCATCCCAACCTCACCAAGCAATTCTGCAGGAGTGCCCACGATCTCCTGTTCCAAAGAAAGGATTGAAAAGGTACGTTGGACAAGGAACAATGGCACTTGCTTGGATTTGGCCGTGAGCGCATCCAGGAAGATAATGGTTCTGGCATCGGCTACTATGCCTATCCATAAACCCATCCGGTTTACATGCACATCCGCCCAATGCCCAACCATGTGTCTAGTTTCATGCCCCAAGGAAATGCTTGCTCCTCTGTTCACTTCCTTTCAGATGGCACAGGCCATTGAAGAGGCCTTGCAGGCGGGCTGGCATGTCGGTGGCTTGCGCCGGTACAACAACACCCTCCGCCACCTCGTCTTCAACCGTGCGTAAGCTGGATACGGGGCCGAGATTCTAAGACAAGAGACGTTTTCACGTAGTGATCGGACAGCCTCCTGGGTGCTTGGTAGCTCACAGAGTCCTCCCCTTCCCGTCCCTTGTTCCCTTCAGTCCATCGCAATAGCGCCCTCTGCCACAACCTTCTGGAAGGGTCCCTCTCCCCTGCCGACCTCCTCGCCCTTCCACCCGAGGCAATGCGGACGCAGGCAGAACAAGAGTCGGCCCGGGCGGTGGAAGAGAAGGAAATTCTCGGGTACAGCGCCTCCCATCTCTTCTCGGACGTGATCTTTGAGGAGGCAGCGGGGAGGAAAGGAGGAGCAGGAGAGGGTGTAGCCACGTGCCCCAAGTGCGAGAGCACCAAAGTCTTATTCTCCAGACGACAGTCGTACAACGAGAGCAGCACATGGTGTGGGGAGGAGCAGGGCGTGCCCGTGATGATGAACTGTTTGAGTTGTGGAAGCGTTCACTCACTCCGGGAGGGGGAATGAGGTGGGGAAGCAGGAGGAGAGGAAAGGCGCATGCGTATGCTGCTGTATAGCTCAAAATTTGTGACGTCCTTGGAGAAATTGTTCAATCACATGTAATGTACAGAGAGGGTACGCTTCATGAGTGTATGTGAAGAAGGGATGGGCCTGTGGCTTCCGCCCGTGGGAGATCAAGCCACTATGCCCCGGGCGCAATATAACTAATTGTCAGCAAATAAATGGAATTTCATTTCTTTGTTGTTTTTGTCCTTTGCAGCCTTCTCTCGATTGATTGAAAGCGCTTATAACACTTCGATTTGCGCAGTAAGAATGTACAGCTTGAGGTATTGTAGTACGTCACATAGCCCGTCTTTTAGCGAAGTACCTCGAATCGCTTTGGGTGAAGCAAGATGGATGCACGCGGTAATTGACTAGTACGATGATGGTACACGTGGTCCAGGTCGATGCTGTATACGTAATGACTTTTGCATCCTCAAATAATTTCATTTTTAAATGAAGAAATTAGCATGGCCGCTGCCGATACGAATCAGAAGCTCGCGACTTTGGAACCAATTGCCCTCCGCCAGTTTACGGACCCTGGTTTTGTCGGGCCCAAGATTTACTTGCATCCAAAGGACTTCGAGGCTAAGGTATGGAAGTAGAGGGTCTGACACGGAAATCAGGAGTTCAAAGTGCTGGTTTTTCTGGTGTTGTCGGACCACGATGACGTATGGTCTTCTCGCTCCATCCCTCCCACCCTTCCAGCTCTTTATTTGCCGTATATGATCAGCATGTATGCCTGAGGAGCCAGTTTATAGGCTTTACTCTTGGCATATCTTTGATATGTCTGCCCATTGCGACTTCAATTCCAAGTAAAATTTCTTTACAAATAACCGCCTTCAAGAAAAATCTTTTGCCATCATTGACGCACGTGTACGCTGACTAGATCATCCATTCATGATCATCCCCTTGTCCTGATGATATAATTTTCCAATACTGAATATTTGAACACCTTTTCGGGTCTCATCTTAGGTCGATAACTATCTTCGGACGAAAACCCCCCCACTTCGCGAAGGGTACAGCTCCTTTTGTTATCATTTGATTGTCCCCAACTTTGCTCATTTGAAGGCGTCGTACCTGAAAATTGTTCCTGAAAACGAGCACTTGATTCGGACCGCATACGATGCGAACAGTCCAGAAGATCTTCCTGTCCTGACTCGCTATTTCCCGGCGTCGGCCGTGAAGGAGATGACGGGTCCCGCCAAGTTCTTGGACGTCATTCTGTACACCCGGGAGGAGATTCATCAGGAGAATATAGTACGTCTCAACTGAGGGTACCTCGGCTACCTCCAGCCTCGCCCCCGCACAAGGCATGTAAACTACCATGCTTACGTCTTCCATCCCTCCCTCCCTCCTTCCCTCCCTCCTTCCCTCCCTCCTTCCCTCCCTCCTTCCCCCAGGCCCGTGGCATGGAGCATTTGAACAACGCGTCCGACGCGCCCTGGGGGATCATGCGCGTGAAGGCCCAGGACGTGGAGCGGGAGTTACCCATGCTCCCTACCACCCTGATCCGGAACGCGCTCGGGAAAGGATTTGGGGGGCTCGGGGGTGCCCTTGGACGTGGATCGGTATAAGGAAAGCGTCGGGTTTTGGATGCACCATGCGGCGATTCGGTAGGGCAGGGTGCCGGGTCTGGGAGGGATTACACCAAGGCCAGAGGAGAGGAATCAA
This sequence comes from Microchloropsis gaditana, assembly GCF_000240725.1. Lineage (NCBI taxonomy): Eukaryota > Eustigmatophyceae > Eustigmatales > Monodopsidaceae > Microchloropsis > Microchloropsis gaditana. The sequence goes on from NW_005803768.1 coordinate 44,446, forward strand.
AGAATAATACAGGCTACGCAGGGCGGTGAGGGAGGCCGGCCTGCCGCCGAGCCTCGAGGGACGACGTTGCCGTTTCGTTTTTTGTTAATTTGTGGGGTCTTCTTCCTCTGACGCGATTTTTTTTCAAGGTCATGGAAACGACACAAGGCTGGCCAACCTCACACGACCGGTCCGTACTTTGAGCAGGGGCCCTTTACCTCCCATCTTCCTTCCTCCACCCTCATCATGGCGCCCGTACCGCTGCCTTCTCCTCGCTTTCCGGTACGTCGGGGGGCATGCTCTTCGCCCGCGGTGGCCTTCCTCCTCCCCTTCCTCCTCCCTCTCCCCCTCCACTTCCTCCACTTCCTCCTCCTTCTCCTCCTCTTGCGGGCGCTCGCGCCGGTCCACCGCCTTTCTTGATGTCCCCTGCTGCCCCTTCCTCCTCCAAAATGGCTTTACGAGACAACCGAAGCTGGCCTTTTTCGTTGATGCCTGGTGGGAAAAACGAGGCAAGGGTGGGAACGCGGAGAAGGAAGGAGGAAGGGGAGGAAGGGAGGGGGGGAGGAGTGCCCTTGAGTGCAGCGCATGTCCGGCACAGACAAGAGAAAAGTCTCTGGCCGGCCCTGAATCGAACGCGGAAAATCTCTCCTTTCGCTTCCCTTGCGCCCGTCCTGCCGGGCGATTGACCGGATACGTGTCAAGGTAAAGGCAAGTGGACGGGAGCGACCTACCTAGAAGCTTGACGTCGACTCGATCCCCTGACTTATAGAGCGCCTCCACGGAGACGACGCGCTTGTTGTTCAGCTCCGACACGTGGACTAAGCCCTGCAAGCCGGGGAGGATTTCCACAAAGACGCCGAAGGACTGGATGCCTGGGGAGGGAGGGAG